>NW_026123822.1:5000-7500 GCF_025177605.1 Cucumis melo
TTCATATTTCTGCTTCTATGAAGTTTCTTTCTTTGCTACAGCTGATACAAATCGTTAGTTTGGACAATACATATGTAGAAAGCCTATTTTTTTTAGTATTTATTAGCGAATTTTCTCTTTTTTTTCTTTCTATAGTGGAGATAGTCGCACGTAATGACAGATCACAGCCATATTATTAAAAGCTTGTGGTAAGAACGGGTTTCGTTCTAGTGCCCGAAAATAATATTCCAAAGCTTTTGTATGTTCTCCGTTCCTTGTGTGGATAAGACCTATGTTATAGAGTATATAACTTCGATCATAGGGATCGATTTCTAGTCGCATAGCTTCATAATAATTCTGTAGAGCTTCCGCATAATTTCCTTCGGATTGAGCCGACATCCGTTACGGTCGTTCGTTATTCCATTGAAAGAATCTCCGTTCCAGAACCGTACGTGAGATTTTCATCTCATACGGCTCCCCCTTTATCTGATGCGCATAATGAGATGAGAATAATACATGAAATCAAAAAACATTGAAATACTCTCATTATGAACTCATGGGACTAGCGTTTTTACAAAAAATCTCTAGCCAACCTTCCTGTAAAAGATCTTTTCTTAACATCAAGCATGGTTTACTAGATAAAAATAAAAATGGTAACTCTAACAATTTCTTTGTCCTCAACGCCTCTAAATTTCCAGGAATTAGTCACTTCAACAGTCTTCGATGGTTATACAGGTATCCAAAATACAAACGAGATGGATGTTTGTTGTCCCAACCATTTTTCTAAGTTCCGATCCCGATAAGGAAAAGGTATAATTTATAACAAAGTTTTCGTGTTGTTGATTCCTAGGTGTAGTGCTTCTTCCCCTCTGCTACCTATTTTTACTAGTGAATATTTTTACTAGTGGAGTAGGGTTGACTTAATCCATAGGTTACACCTTTCGCTTAATACTAGAATCGACAATTCTAGCATCTAAGGTTACATTAATCGGGGATACACGACAGAAGGAATTTTTTGATTTTCAAATTGCACCTCCAAGAAGCGTAGATTTATTTCAATTATTGTTTTCTTTCTATCCCGAATACTGTGTCTTTCTACTAAGACGGAGAGCGGTAAAGAAAATTGAAAAAAAAAAAAATCAAATCGCACCATCTCTGTAATAGGTGAATGCCTCTTTTTCCCCGGAAGTTGTCGGAATTATTCGTAATAAGATATTGGCTACAATTGAAAAGGTCTTATCGATAAAATTTCCATTTATCCCACCAGATCTAGGCATCGGTAACAACCCCATTCTATAATTTCTTTTAATTACCTCTCGTGAGAAAATGATCCCACAAACAAAGGAATTGCATAGTACGAAATAACATAAAAACGGATTCATTAAAAAATCCCACTCGATATTAAAATTGTTTCTTTTTGATTTCACAGGAATCAATAAAAGAGAAGAAATATTTCAATCCGGTTAAATTTCATCCAAATGTAGTAGGATCAGAATGAAGAGAACTATTCTGATTTCAGCGAAGTTGAAGAAAAAAAGAATTTTATTTATCTGACTGGGGTAATTCTAGAAGTTTTTTGATTGAATTATGATACAAAAAAGAGCAAAAAGAATCGAATAATCATTCTATGATTCATAACTTGTGACTAGATATATGTATGGGATAAACAGTTGTTGGTGAAAAATCGAAAACTGTAAAAGTCGAATTTTTAGAAAAAAGGAATCATAGTTTAAAAAACTAAATAGAATCATGAGCTAAAAGTATCCATTAAACATAGTTAAAAAAAAATTATTTGTATAGTTAGAATTGGTTGGACGTGCCTATCAAAAAAAAAATTGAATATTAATGACTCACTATTAACTCGGTTTCTGGGCCATAATCATTCTGTAGGAGAGATGGCCGAGTGGTTGAAGGCGTAGCATTGGAACTGCTATGTAGGCTTTTGTTTACCGAGGGTTCGAATCCCTCTCTTTCCGTACTAATTCAACAATGTTACTGACCACAATGTATCAAATCAAATAACAATCGATACTATTATTCCAACGGTTAGACCTTTATGGATTCTTTATTTCGAATTTTTGTGGTACGGAAACGAAAAGACTGGAAAGAATGCACAAGAGATGAAAATCCCCCTACCGATCAATGATAGATGAATGATAGAAAAATTTCCGGATCAAAACCTTACTTTCCTTCGGTCTCTTTACTTAGACTTCGGCGAAGGGGAGGACGAAATTGTCCGAACCCTTGTTTTTTAGTTAGGTTTAAGTCTGACGAGAATAATATTCTACAACGAGCAATTCATTTATTTTTAAACTGACCCATTTACTATCTATTATTTGATTGACTAATCCTTTATATTGCAATGGCTGAAGAGTCAAATGTTTTGGCAATTCCTGAGGGGGGGATGAATCAAGATAATTTTGAATCAGTGTTCTCGATTTTTTTTCATCTTTTGCTGTAATAATATCTCGGGGTTTGCACCGATAACTTGGTATATCCACTATAGAACCATTAACTAAAA
>NW_026123822.1:10000-12500 GCF_025177605.1 Cucumis melo
CATTAATAATATAGATCATGAAAAATACTGATACATGATGATGTCTGGAAATCTACCCTTTAACTAAACTATATATATTTTTTACTCTATTTATAGATGTCGAAAATAGACAAGTAAAGATAAAGAGGATATTTATAGAAATATGTAAAGGATGTATATAGATATGTAAAAGAAAAGAATTTTCTTTTGTTTCCTCTTCTTTTTTATTTGTTCATACTCTGTCTCCTGGCGTTCAATTCCTATTTTATACATATTTGAAAGTTTCAATTAGTTCCTTATAAGACCCAAAAGTCTAGTCTAGGGGAGTTGAAAGGCGGGAATGGCCAAGATTCATCTCAGATACAGTACAAATAGAATCCGATTCTCTTTTCATATTATATTTCTTCATTTCACCCTATGTGACTTTTTAAAGCACATCTATAAGTCATATGCGTGATACATAGTTCATAATGCAGAACTCATTTAGTTCATCCTATTAGCTTGTGGCTCATCCAAAATAAGTATCTTACAAATTGGATAATCTCACCAAATCTCTAATTGTATTTTTTTTAATCAATAATAATAAGATGAATGAGACTTCAATTACTATGCTATATCTATAAGAGAACGTAAAAATGTATTTGAATATCTTGAGTTGTCGAAGTGAAGATTAGTTTCGTATTATTTAATGAGCATCTTGTATTTCATAAAAATTGGGGGCAATATAATCCTTACGTAAGGGCCATCCTACCCAACTTTCAGGCATTAAGATACGCTTTAGACGTGGATGATTATCATAAGAAATTCCCAACATATCATAAGATTCCCTTTCTGGAAAATCCGCACTTTTCCAAACCCAGAAAACAGACGGAATTTTAGGATTTATCCTTGCGGCAAATACTTTTATGCATACCTCTTCCGGTTGATCTATACCATACTCGATTCTCGTAAGATGATACACACTAGCTAACAGTCCGCCTGGTGCTACATCATAAGCACATTGGGAACGTAGATAATTGTAACCATATACATATAAAATGACTGCAATGGAATGCCATTCCTCGGGCTTTATTTGTAAAGTCTCTATTCCTTGGTAATCGAAACCCAAAGATCTATGAACCAGTCCATGTTTGACTAGCCAAGAAGACAAATTACCCTGCATCTTCTCCCCCCCCCATTTTTTTATTTTTATTTGTATAAGTATTTCCCATTTACAATGAAAAATTGATGAAGATTCACTCGTTCTTTGCTTTGTTATTCTGTACAAAAAAAGTATACGGCCTAATTTACTAATTCGTAGGAAGAGACTGCACTTTTGTATTTGAAAAAAGTTTCAGGAGGGATGATCTCTGAAGTAGATGATGGTTGATAGAGTAATCCTTGATCGTAATTTCCAGTATTAGTACTTGGGCCAACATGAAATTTGTGATTGGTAGTAAAACACCGATTTTCCTCTTGAGACTTAATTCGATCTTCATAGATTTCTCGAGATATTTTCTTACGAAGTTTTGTTATAGCATCTATAACAGCCTCGGGTTTAGGCGGACAACCCGGCAAATACACATCGACAGGAATTAACTTATCGACTCCCCGAACAGTACTATAAGAATCGGTACTGAACATCCCTCCTGTAATTGTACATGCTCCCATAGCAATAACATATTTTGGTTCAGGCATTTGCTCATATAATCTTACTAAAGAAGGAGCCATTTTCATTGTTACCGTACCCGCTGTTAAAATTAAGTCTGCCTGTCTAGGACTAGATCTTGGTACCAGTCCATAACGATCAAAGTCGAATCGTGAACCTATTAATGAAGCGAATTCAATGAAGCAACAACTGGTACCATAGAGAAGCGGCCATAAACTGGAGAGTCTTGACCAATTTGAAAGATCATTTGATGTAGTTGAAATAACTGAAGTTTGGGTTGTTCGATCAAGTAAGGGAAACTCGATGGAATTCATAACTGTCTCAATGTTTTTTTTAATTGTCTGAATATTCAAAAACTAAGACCATTCCAATGCTCCTTTTCGCCATGCATAAACTAAACCGACAATTAGGATAAGCACGAAAATTAAAGCTTCTATAAAGACGGATACCCCTAATACATCAAAACTCATTGCCCACGGATAAAGAAAAACTGTTTCAACATCAAAAACAACAAAAACTAGAGCAAACATATAATAACGGATTCTAAATTGTACCCAAGCATCGCCCATTGGTTCTATTCCCGATTCATAACTCGAAAGTTTCTCTGGCTCTTTGCTAAGAGGGGCTAAAACTCCAGAAATTAGAAATGCCAAAATAGGAATAAGACTTGATATTATTAGAAATACCCAGAAAATATCATATTCGTAAAGCAGAAACATAAACGTACTCCTATCAATGTGGAAAATATACCGGATTAGTCGATCGGTACATGTCTCGTTTGAAGATTCATCCACTATAATCCTATTTATATAATATCTATTATATCCATAATAAATATATATTAAATATTATATATTTATATAGAGAGAGATA
>NW_026123822.1:17500-24169 GCF_025177605.1 Cucumis melo
TGGGAGTTCCTATCGTAATGCATGACTACTTAACAGGTGGATTCACTGCAAATACTAGCTTGGCTCATTATTGCCGAGATAATGGTCTACTTCTTCACATTCACCGTGCAATGCATGCTGTTATTGATAGACAGAAGAATCATGGTATGCACTTCCGTGTACTAGCTAAAGCGTTACGTATGTCTGGTGGAGACCATATTCACGCTGGTACCGTAGTTGGTAAACTTGAAGGGGAAAGAGAAATCACTTTAGGATTTGTTGATTTACTACGTGATGATTTTATTGAAAAAGACCGAAGCCGCGGTATTTATTTCACTCAAGATTGGGTTTCTTTACCAGGTGTTCTGCCAGTGGCTTCCGGTGGTATTCACGTTTGGCATATGCCTGCTCTAACCGAGATTTTTGGAGATGATTCTGTACTACAATTCGGCGGAGGAACTTTGGGGCACCCTTGGGGTAATGCACCTGGTGCCGTAGCTAACCGAGTAGCTCTAGAAGCATGTGTACAAGCTCGTAATGAGGGACGTGATCTTGCTCGTGAGGGTAATGAAATTATCCGTGAGGCTAGTAAATGGAGTCCTGAACTAGCTGCTGCTTGTGAAGTATGGAAGGAGATCAAATTTGAATTTGAGGCAATGGATACAATTTGAGGCAATGGATACTTTGTAATCCAGTAATTACTCTTCGTTCTTTTAATTGACTTTCAATTAAACTAAATTCGGCTCAATCTTTTACTAAAAGGATTGAGCCGAATACAATACAAAGATATTATTGTATATCTTTTTTACTAGATATACAAAATAGAAAATTGAAATAAAAATATAAGACGAAACAACTTAAAAATTTTTATTGTTGTGCTGGATCCGCAATTAAGCCTATGGATCCTTAGGATTGGTGTAGTCATTTAATATTTAATATATTATATCCCGTAGCGTCGTTTCAGATCCGGGATCGAGCCAAGTATCACAACTTCTTCTACCCCATCCTGTATATTGTCCTTTTTGTTCTGTCTTGGAATACAAATTTTTTAGTAGACGAGATTTTACGAAAAAAGTTCTTCATATTCATAGGGATAACAACGATTTTTTTTATGTGAATTTGACAATTTGACATAACCGGTGAGAAACCACTATTTATAAATTAATAATTGAATTGATTTAATTGAAAAAAAAAATAATTCTCTTTTGAGAGAACGCTAAGTATCACTTCACTATATATAACGGAACCTTTTTTTTTTAAGACCGACTCGTTAATACTTAATAATCCTAGTGATTGGATTTAGATCCTATTCTGATAGGAAATGAGATATTTAAATGATTTCTTTTTTATCGAATGACTATTCAGCTATTGTATTTTCATGTAAATAGGGGCAAGAAAGCTCTATGGAAAAAAGATGGTTAAATTCGATGTTGTCTAAAGGGAAGTTAGAATACAGGTGTAGGCTAAATAAATCAATCAATAGTCTTGGTCCTATTGAAAGTGAAGGATCAATTATAAATAATATGAATAAAAACATTCCTAGTCATAGTGATAGTTACAATTCTAGTTACAGTACTGTTGATGATTTAGTCGGCATTCGGAATTTCATATCTGATGACACTTTTTTAGTTAGGGATAGTAATAGCTGCAGTTATTCCATCTATTTGGATATTGAAAATCAAATTTTTGAGATTGACAATGATCCTTCTTTTGTAAGTGAACTAGAAAGTTCTTTTTATAGTTTTCGGAACTCTACTTATCAAAATAATGTATCTAAGAGTGATGATTCCCACTATGATCAGTACATGTATGATACTAAATATAGTTGGAATAATCACATTAATAGTTGCATTGACAGTTATCTTTGGACTCAAATCTGTATTGATAGTTACATTTTAAGTGGTAGTCACAATTACAGTGACAGTTACATTTATAGTTCTATTTGTGCTGAAGGTGGAAATAGTAGTCAAAGTGAGAGTTTCAGTATAAGAACTAGCACGCATAGAAAAAATTTAACTACAACAGAACGTTCTAATGATCTAGATCTAACTAAAAAATACAGGCATTTGTGGGTTCAATGCGAAAATTGTTATGGATTAAATTATAAGAAAATTTTTAAATCAAAAATGAATATTTGTCAACAATGTGGATACCATTTGAAAATGAGTAGTTCAGATAGAATCGAACTTTTGATTGATCCAGGTACTTGGGACCCTATGGATGAAGACATGGTCTCTTTGGATCCCATTCAATTTGATTCGGAGAATCAACTTTATACTTATAAAGATCGTCTTTCTTCTTATCAAAGAAAGACAGGATTAACTGAGGCTATTCAAACAGGCACAGGTAAATTAAATGATATTCCAGTAGCAATTGGGGTTATGGATTTTCAGTTTATAGGGGGTAGTATGGGATCCGTAGTAGGAGAGAAAATCACCCGTTTGATCGAGTATGCTACCAATCAATTTTTACCTCTTATTTTAGTGTGTGCTTCGGGAGGAGCACGCATGCAAGAAGGAAGTTTGAGCTTGATGCAAATGGCAAAAATATCTTCCGCTTTATATGATTATCAATCAAATAAAAAATTATTCTATGTAGCAATCCTTACATCTCCTACTACTGGTGGGGTGACAGCTAGTTTTGGTATGTTGGGGGATATCATTATTGCCGAACCGAATGCCTACATCGCATTTGCGGGTAAAAGAGTAATTGAACAAACATTGAATAAGGCAGTCCCTGAGGGTTCACAGGAGGCTGAATCTTTATTCGATAAGGGCTTATTCGATCTAATCGTACCACGTAATCCTTTAAAAGGTGTTGTGAGTGAGTTATTTCAGCTCCACGCTTTCGTTCCCTCGAATCAAAATTCAATCAAGTAAAGCCTTACTTAACTTAAAAAATGAATTCTTTTTTTTTTTATTTCTTCCGCAAAATTTGGCACGGGGAAGAAAATGAATTTCATGCTCCCTTCTTAACATTACATGTGTATATATACTTCAACTATAGCAAATAGCGGCATAGAGTCTTGCATCTTTCTACATCTCTAGCGGATCTCTAGTTTTACTAAGAATCCTTGTTGTTGGATCGGATTATAACTACCTTTTTGGGAATTTGTACGAAAATCTTTATGAAATTTTATTAAAAAAAAAATGCTAAGACAAGATAATAACTAAAATAATGCAAACGTCTATTATGATACATATATCTCATGTCGAAAGATGAGTAAGTCCATTTATTTAATTCGACATTCCTCATTCCTTTTCTATATATACTCACGTAGATATTACTTAGTATAATTATATATTGAATTAGTATAATTATAAGATACCTTTTATAACAATCAATAAATAACAGGTAAAACTATTAATATAACAATGAAAATATTAAGTCGAGGTATCCATTCTATGACAACTCTCACCACCTTACCCTCTATTTTTGTGCCTTTAGTGGGCCTAGTATTTCCGGCAATTGCAATGGCTTCTTTATTTCTTCATGTTCAAAAAAACAAGATTTTTTAAATATGCTGTCTATTTTTTTTTTTCAAAACTTAGACTTTGACGATAACACAGCTATCTATTTAGTAGACTAGAATCTAACATGTGGCTTACTCCAAACATAAGCGATTATACATACGTAAACATGATATCTGAGGAAATCAATTAGAAGTATTTCAAAATAGAAAATAGATAAGTTTCAAAATAGAAAATAGATAAGAGATCGGGCGACAAATGTTTGAGATATAAAATCAATATACCTATATGGATGTAGGTATCTATAGGGAATCATATAAAGGTGATGTTATTATTTTAGATCTAAGTAATTCGATGAATTACTTAGATCTAAAGTAAAGGTTCACATCAAAATAGTGCTAGTTGATTAGAGTTACTTCGGAAACAAAAAAAGTAAAATAGATTTTTTTTGATTCTCTTAATTCCAATAAAATGCAACGAGATCTAGTATGAATTGGCGATCAGAACGTATATGGATAGAATTTATAAGAGGATCTCGAAAAATCAGCAATTTCTGCTGGGCCTTTATCCTTTTTTTAGGTTCATTAGGGTTTTTATTGGTTGGAACTTCCAGTTATCTTGGTAGGGATTTGATAGCTTTATTTCCGTCTCAGCAAATAATTTTTTTTCCACAGGGGATCGTAATGTCTTTCTATGGGATTGCCGGTCTCTTTATTAGCTCCTATTTGTGGTGCACAATTTTGTGGAATGTAGGTAGCGGTTATGATCGATTCGATAGAAAAGAAGAAATAGTGTCTATTTTTCGTTGGGGGTTTCCTGGAAAAAATCGTCGAATCTTCCTACGATTCCTTATGAAAGACATTCAGTCCATCAGAATAGAAGTTAAAGAGGGTATTTATGCACGTCGTGTCCTTTATATGGAAATAAGAGGCCAAGGGGCCATTCCCTTGACGCGTACCGATCAGAATCTGACCCCACGAGAAATTGAGCAAAAGGCTGCCGAATTGGCCTATTTCTTGCGTGTACCAATTGAAGTTTTTTGAAAAATGAAGTTCAGAATGAATTTTGTTCGTAGCAAGAGGGATAAAACTGAAATGAAAGAATAGTCTTTTTTATAGACCATAGTAATAGTATAATAACTTAACTGGAATTTCTTCAGAATGCTCATTTGACCCAAAGCAGACGTATACGGAACAGCCAGAAAACTTTCTTTGTCCGAAATTTTGATCCGTATGTAAATCAACTGCACAGTAACAAAAAAAAGTGGATTCTTTGTTATTTTCTTTCTGTATTATTTCGAAATTCAAGGATTAACTAATAAATCACAAATCAAAAACTAAAAAACAGGGAATGGATTCATAATAGTATGCATATGACTTGTAATAGAACTTATGTTTGATATAAATATTAGTAGTGTAGAGAGTTAACGAATGAAGTGAGTTCATTAAAAAATAAAAGACGAAAAAATGGAAAAAAAGAAAGCATTCATTCCCCTTCTATATCTTGCATCTATAGTATTTTTGCCCTGGTGGATCTCTCTTTCATTTAATAAAAGCCTAGAATCTTGGGTTACTAATTGGTGGAATACTGGTCAATCCGAAATTTTTTTGAATGATATTCAAGAAAAGAGTATTATAAAAAAAGTTCTAGAATTAGAGGAACTCTTTCTCTTGGACGAAATGCTAAAGGAATACCCAGAAACACATCTACAAAAGCTTCGTATCGGAATCTACAAAGAAACGATCCAATTGATCAAGATGCACAATGAGGATCGTATCCATATGATTTTGCACTTCTCGACAAATATAATCTGTTTCGTTATTCTAAGTGGTTATTCTATTCTTGGTAATGAAGAACTTGTTATTCTTAACTCTTGGGTTCAAGAGTTCCTATATAACTTAAGCGACACAATAAAAGCTTTTTCTATTCTTTTATTAACTGATTTATGTATAGGATTTCATTCACCCCATGGTTGGGAACTAATGATTGGTTCTGTCTACAAAGATTTTGGATTTTCTCATAACGATCAAATTATATCCGGTCTTGTTTCCACTTTTCCAGTCATTCTTGACACAATTTTAAAATATTGGATCTTCCGTTATTTAAATCGTGTATCTCCCTCACTTGTAGTGATTTATCATTCAATGAATGACTGAAAAATATAATGTTTGTTACTTTGTACATAAGTAAAACATTCAAAATTGTACTTATTCCTTCTACCCATCGCGAAGGATGCCTCCTATATTCGAGTAACTTTATTTCAGTAAATAGCAGAATCATGGATAGGGAACTATACTAGGGACCTACCTAATTTTATTGTAGAAATTTTTGGGCTCAATGATTGGACCATGCAAACTAGAAATACCTTTTCTTCGATAAAGGAAGAGATTACTCGATCTATTTCCGTATCACTCATGATATATATAATAACTTGGGCACCCGTTTCAAATGCATATCCCATTTTTGCACAACAGGGTTATGAAAATCCACGAGAAGCAACCGGCCGTATTGTCTGCGCCAACTGCCATTTAGCTAATAAGCCCGTGGATATCGAGGTTCCACAAGCGGTACTTCCTGATACTGTATTTGAAGCAGTTGTTCGAATTCCTTATGATATGCAACTGAAACAAGTTCTTGCGAATGGTAAAAAGGGTGGTTTGAATGTGGGGGCTGTTCTTATTTTACCCGAGGGGTTTGAATTAGCCCCCCCCGATCGTATTTCTCCCGAGATTAAAGAAAAGATGGGCAATCTTTCTTTTCAGAGCTATCGTCCCACTAAAAAAAATATTCTTGTGATAGGTCCTGTTCCTGGTCAGAAATATAGTGAAATCACCTTTCCTATTCTTTCCCCGGACCCTGCGACTAAGAAAGATGTTCACTTCTTAAAATATCCCATATACGTAGGCGGGAACAGGGGAAGGGGTCAGATTTATCCCGACGGGAGTAAGAGTAATAATAATGTTTATAATGCTACAGCAGCAGGGATAGTAAGCAAAATAATACGAAAAGAAAAAGGAGGATATGAAATAACCATAGTGGATGCAGCGAATGGGCGTCAAGTGGTTGATATTATCCCTCCAGGACCAGAACTTCTTGTTTCAGAGGGCGAATCCATCAAACTTGATCAACCATTAACGAGTAATCCTAATGTGGGAGGATTTGGTCAGGGAGATGCGGAAATCGTCCTTCAAGATCCATTACGTGTCCAAGGCCTTTTGTT
>NW_026123823.1:0-2500 GCF_025177605.1 Cucumis melo
GCAGACATTTCTGGAACACCTCTAACAGAGGGACAAATAGTCAATTTTGAAAGAACTTATTGTCAACCTCTTTCAGATATGAATCTATCTGATTCAGAGGGGAAGAACTTGCATCAGTATCTCAATTTCAATTCAAACATGGGTTTGATTCACACTCCATGTTCTGAGAAATATTTACCATCCGAAAAGAGGAAAAAACGGAGTCTTTGTCTAAAGAAATGCCTTGAGAAAGGGCAGATGTATAGAACCTTTCAACGAGATAGTGCTTTTTCAACTCTCTCAAAATGGAATCTATTCCAAACATATATGCCATGGTTCCTTACTTCGACAGGGTACAAATATCTAAATTTGCTATTTTTAGATACTTTTTCAGACCTATTGCCGATACTAAGTAGCATCCAAAAATTTGTATACATTTTTCATGATATATATGATCCATGCATAATATCATGGCGAATTCTTCAGAGAAAATTGTGTCTTCTACAATGGAATCTGATAAGTGAGATTTCGAGTAAGTGTTTACCTAATCTTCTTCTGTCCGAAGAAATGATTCATCGAAATAATGAGTCACCATCGATATCGACACATCTGAGATGGCCAAATGTTCGGGAGTTCCTCTATTCAATCCTTTTCCTTCTTCTTATTGCTGTATATCTCGTTCGTACACATCTTCTCTTTGTTTCTCGAGCCTATAGTGAGTTACAGACAGAGTTCGAAAAGGTCAAATCTTTGATGATTCCATCATACATGATTGAGTTGCGAAAACTTCTGGATAGGTATCCCAGGAATTCTTTCTGGTTAAAGAATCTCTTTCTAGTTGCTCTGGAACAATTAGGAGATTCTCTAGAAGAAATATGGGGTTCTGCTTCTGGTGGCAACATGCTATGGGGTGGCGGTCCCGCTTATGGGGTCAAATCAATACGTTCGAAGAAGAAAGATTGGAATATCAATCTCATCGATCTCATAAGTATCATACCAAATCCCATCAATCGAATCGCTTTTTCGAGAAATACGAGACATCTAAGTCATACAAGTAAAGAGATATATTCATTGATAAGAAAAAATGTGAACGGTGATTGGATTGATGAGAAAATCCAATCCTGGGTCTCGAACAGTGATTCGATTGATGATAAAGAAAGAGAATTCTTGATTCAGTTCTCCACCTTAACGACAGAAAAAAGGATTGATCAAATTCTATTGAGTCTGACTCATAGTGATCATTTATCAAAGAATGACTCTGGTTATCAAATGATTGAACAACCGGGAGTAATTTACTTACGATACTTAGTTGACATTCATAAAAAGTATCTAATGAATTATGAGTTCAATACATCCTGTTTAGCAGAAAGACGGACATTCCTTGCTCATTATCAGACAATCACTTATTCACAAACCTCGTGTGGGGCTAATAGTTTTCATTTCCCATCTCATGGAAAACCCTTTTCGCTCCGCTTATTAGCCCTCCCCCCCCTCTAGGGGTATTTTAGTGATAGGTTCTATAGGAACTGGACGATCCTATTTGGTCAAATACCTAGCGACAAACTCCTATCTTCCTTTCGTTACAGTATTTCTGAACAAGTTGCTGGATAAGAAGCCTAAGGGTTTTCTTATTGATGATAGTGACGATATTGATGATAGTGACGATATTGATGATAGTGGCGATATTGATGATAGTGACGATATCGACCGTGACCTTGATACGGAGCTGGAGCTTCTAACTATGATGAATGCGCTAACTAAGGATATGATGCTGGAAATAGACCGATTTTATATCACCCTTCAATTCGAATTAGCAAAAGCAATGTCTCCTTGCATAATATGGATTCCAAACATTCATAATCTGTATGTGACTGAGTCGAATTACTTATCCCTTGGTCTATTAGTGAACTATCTCTCCAGGGATTTTGAAAGATGTTCCACTACAAATATTCTTGTTATTGCTTCGACCCATATTCCCCAAAAAGTGGATCCCGCTCTAATAGCTCCGAATAAATTGAATACATGCATTAAAATACGAAGGCTTCTTATTCCACAACAACGAAAGCACTTTTTCACTCTTTCATATACTAGGGGATTTCGCTTGGAAAAGAAAATGTTCCATACTAATGGATTCGGTTCCATAACCATGGGTTCCAATGTACGAGATCTTGTAGCACTTACCAATGAGGCCCTATCGATTAGTATTACGCAGAAGAAATCAATTATAGACACTAATATAATTCAATCTGCTCTTCATAGACAAACTTGGGATTTGCTATCCCAGGTAAGATCGTTTCAGGATCATGCGATCCTTTTCTATCAGATAGGAAGGGCTGTTGCACAAAATGTACTTCTAAGTAATTGCTCCATAGATCCTATATCTATCTATATGAAGAAGAAATCATGTAACGAAGGGGGTTCTTATTTGTACAACTGGTACTTCGAACTTCAAACGAGCATGAAGAAATTAATGATACTTCTTTATGTTTTGATTTGTTCTGCCGGATTGGTCGTTCAAGAC
>NW_026123823.1:20000-33021 GCF_025177605.1 Cucumis melo
AAGAAAAATCTCTCTTCTGGTTTGAAAAACCTCTTGTGACTATCCTTTTCGACTATAAACGATGGAATCGTCCAGTTCGATATATAAAAAATGATAAATTTGAAAATGCTGTTAGAAAAAAACAAAGTAAATTAATAATATAAAACTAACTAAATAAGCTAAATACAACAAGATATAAGACGAGATTCGACCACCTCCTACATATTTAATACTTTCTGCTACAAAAAAATTAAGAATACCCACCGCATTGATAATTCCATCAATTATCCGTCGATCAAAAAAATAAGTTAATTCAGCTAATATTCTTATACCCCCAATTAAGGATATTCGATAAAAAGCATCTATGTAACCACGATTATATGACCAATTATATATTATATTTATAATTTTTTCAAAAAAAAAATTCTTAGTAAAATTTTTAACAACTGAATTACGAAAATTCAAATTTTGTAAAGATGAATAAGTGGGCTTATAGAAGAAAGACGCTATAAATATTCCGAAATAAGCTATAGTCACAGAAAAAGTTGCATTTTTAACAAATTCATACCAATTTTCAGAATCTTTTGAACTTTCATGTAACAAGTTTATAGACGGAGTTAACCATTTGTCTAATATATTCAAATCAATTGCTTCTTGATTGAATTGAGTGAACGGGCTTCCTATGATTCCAACAAACAAAGTAAATAGGGATAACACAAACATCGGAAATAGCATAGTATTATCTGATTCATAGGGATAATAAAAAGTATTTTTAGTACTAAAATGGGGACTACTAACAAACGGGCGCATAATTTTTGTTACATTACTATTAATTTGAGATGTTTTTTTTTTTATCCAAAAAGAAGACCTTTCATTATTATTCATTGTTAATAATGAGAAGAAAGGAAAGTTTTTTTTACTGATTTTTGATCCTTCTTTACCCCATAATGATATTGAATAAAGGGAGTTATTTGTTTTTCCATTATAGTTTTTACAATAAAGGTTTAAATGTCCATCAAAAGTAAGTAAGTAGATGCGAAACATATAAAATGCTGTTAATCCTGCTGTGGAACAGGCGATTATTGCGAAAATCGGTGAATACAACCAACTATCATTAAGAATTTCATCTTTGGACCAAAAGCAGGCAAGGGGTGGAATACCACAAAGAGAAAGGGTACCTAATAAAAAAGCATTTTTTGTAATTGGCACATGCTTTGTTAAACCACCCATAAGAACCATATTCTGACTTTTATCTGGAGAATATCCAACAACCGATTCCATTGAGTGAA
The DNA here is from genome assembly GCF_025177605.1 of Cucumis melo. Taxonomy (NCBI): domain Eukaryota; kingdom Viridiplantae; phylum Streptophyta; class Magnoliopsida; order Cucurbitales; family Cucurbitaceae; genus Cucumis; species Cucumis melo. The sequence goes on from NW_026123823.1 coordinate 21,269, forward strand.
TAATGGACCCCGATCCTAAAAACAACAACGCTTTTGAATAAGCATGAGTAATCAAATGAAATAAAGCAGCCTGATAAGACCCCATACCCAAAGCTAACATCATATAGCCCAATTGAGACATTGTAGAATAGGCTAAACTTCTCTTAATATCTTTTTGAGCAAGAGCTAAAGTAGCTCCAAATAGTACTGTTATTATACCTATCAAAGCTATTAGATTCATGATGTAAGGTATTACTATAAAAAGCGGAAGAAGCCGAGCAACAAGAAAAATTCCCGCTGCTACCATGGTAGCAGCATGTATAAGAGCCGAAATGGGGGTAGGACCCTCCATAGCATCAGGTAACCATACATGAAGAGGAAATTGAGCAGATTTAGCAACTGCACCTGCAAATAATAGGACGGCGCACAAAGTAACAAATAATAAATTAACCTCATTATTATCAATCAAGTTATTGAATATTTTAAATAAATCCCGAAATTCAAAACTCCCCGTTGTCCAATAAAGACCTAAAATTCCTAATAATAAACCAAAATCCCCTACGCGATTAGTTACAAATGCCTTTTGACAAGCATTCGCCGCAGTAGGTCGAGTGAACCAAAAACCTATTAATAGATAAGAACACATTCCAACCAATTCCCAAAAAATATAAATTTGGATCAAATTCGAACTAGTAACTAATCCCAACATTGACGTATTGAACAAACTCATATACGCAAAAAATCTCAAATATCCTTGATCATGAGACATATAATTGTCACTATAAATAAGAACCATAATTCCAACAGTCGTGATTAATATTGCCATAATACAAGTAAGTGGATCGATCAAGTAGCCCAACTCTAAAGAAAAATCATTATTGATAGTCCAAGACCATACATATTGATAGATATAACTAGTATTTATTTGATCAATAGACAGATAAACTGCAAAAATCATAACTATACTTAACAATAAAATACTCGGAAAAGACCACATACGTCGAAGGTTTTTGGTTGCCGTCGGAAAAAGTAGAAGGCCCACTCCTATTAAGATAGGAATTGGAAGTGAGATGAACGGTATGATCCATGAATATTGATATGTATATTCCATAAAAAAGTATATTAAATTCCTAATTAATTTTTCTGATTCACCAGCTCTTATCTCTTTTCAAAAGGATCAGTTAATAACAAATTTAAATATCCAAAACGGAAATAGAATTTTATTTTTCTATTCTTAATTTTTTGCCAAATACTTCAAATATTTCAAGTCACGAAGTTACAATTGTTCAAATAAGATGAGATGATCCATTGAAACTATTAATGAACACACCCATTACTTTTAAGTAAAATTTTTTGACAATATAGAAACTGCAAATTTTCTTTATTATTTAGTATGCATTACAAAAATTCCCCGCTCTAGAGCAAGAAAGAATAATTAGACCAAAAACACTATTTTATTTTGGTATCAATCATAAAAGACAGTCTACAAGTTGATCCAGTAAAATAAGACTTCTTTGTATTAAATTCTACGAATCATTAAACAATTTTTTTTTGACAAAATAACATTATATATATTGTTTTTTCTTTGTTTCTAATCTAATAATTTCGAATTTTCGATAGCTATATTAGGAGTATACTATAATTTCAATAATAAATGGATAATAAATAGTAAAGAACAATTCATTTTGAACAATAGATGTCTTTCACATCCAACTATAGTAATGAATAATCAATTATAATTTTGTAATGGCAGTTCCAAAAAAGCGCACTTCTATATCAAAAAAAACGGATTCGGAAAAATATTTGGAAAAGCAAAGGGCGTCGGGCAGCGTTGAAAGCTTTTTCGCTAGCAAAATCTCTTTCAACGGGTAATTCCCAAAGTTTTTTGGGGGACAAATCAAATAAATACTGAAAGATTGGAATAATCTGAATTGGTTTGACTCAAAAAACAGCCTAGTAAAAGTTCGTTTATAATTTTTATATTTTATATATATATTTTTTATATATTAAATATAAATTTTTTTTTATCAAAGCAATTAGTGTAATTTTCCTAATGTTTTGAGCGGATAAATATGAAATTCTTTTTCCTTTTTGTAGGCTATGTAAAAAAAAATAATAAATCGTTTGTTTACTCAATTAAAAAATGGAAAATGGTACTTTTTTGTTCAAAGAATAAAAAAGGTTGACCTTTCTTTTTCATATCTTTGTTTTATCATTTTCGAGATGGGGAAAATATGAATCCCCATCGCCCCACTAAACCAAAAAGTTTTTGTTGATTTTTGATTTTATTATCTATTTTCGATATTATATATAATATCGAAATATAGAAGAGCAAATAGTAAACTGAAACTCTTTATTAAAAATTTAATAAGACATTGAAACGATGACATTAGTTGATTAAGTTAAAACCTTCTTTTTGAATTCTATGAACCCTTACCTTATTTCTTTTCTCGAAATCATTATTACTATTATAGATATAGAATATATCTCGCCGAATACATAATGAAATTGGTTTGCAAAATCCTATAAAATAAAACTATTATTAAAAAAATAAAACTATTATTAAATGAAGAAAATTGACACCTTAAATTCTTATTGAAATAAATGAAATCGGATAAGATTTTTATTGGAAACGCTCAAATCTCCTATTTTTTTCCCTTTAATGAAATTATCATTTAAAGATAAAGAGTTTTTTATCCACGATAAATATTTTGTAAAAAATATTCCATTTAATTGCAAATTCATTCTATTTTTTTCAATCTCGACGATTGAATAATAATAGGTTATTATGATTTCGAGAAAGCCGCTATGGTGAAATCGGTAGACACGCTGCTCTTAGGAAGCAGTGCTAGAGCATCTCGGTTCGAGTCCGAGTGGCGGCATGCCATTTTTTTTTTATAAAAAAAAGTTCTATAATAGAATTAATAATTCAAGTCCCAGATATTAATTCAAATAATTGAATTGCGGGACCTTTAAATTTATTTTTTTATGATATTTTTAACTTTCGAGCATATATTAACTCATATATCTTTTTCGGTCATTTCAATTGTCATTACAATTCAGTTAATAACCTTATTAATCAATGAAACCGTAGGACTCTATGTTTCGTCAGAAAAGGGCATGATAGTTACTTTTTTCTGTATAACAGGATTATTAGTTACTCGTTGGATTTATTTGAGGCATTTACCATTAAGTGATTTATATGAATCATTACTATTTCTTTCATGGGCTTTATCCATTATTCATCTATTTGCTTATTTAAAAAAATATAAAAACCATTTAAGTGTAAGCGCAATAACCGCGCCAAGTACTATTTTTACACAAGGTTTTGCTACTTCAGGTTTTTTAACTGAAATGCATCAATCCCCACTATTAGTTCCCGCTCTCCAATCTCATTGGTTAATGATGCACGTAAGTATGATGGTATTAGGTTATGCAGCTCTTTTATGTGGATCATTATTTTCAGTAGCTCTTATAGTGATTACATTTCAAAAAGCTATAAGAATTTTTGGTAAAAACAATAATTTATTAAATGCGTTATTTTCCTTTGATGAGATCCAATACATCAACGAAGGGAACTATTTTGTAAGAAACACTTCCTTTTTTTCTTCGAAGAATTATTATAAGTCTCAACTGATTCAACAATTAGATCATTGGAGTTATCGTATTATTAGTCTAGGGTTTATCTTTTTAAGCATAGGTATTCTTTCAGGGGCAGTATGGGCTAATGAGACATGGGGATCGTATTGGAATTGGGACCCAAAGGAAACTTGGGCATTTATTACTTGGACGATATTTGCAATTTATTTACATACGCGAACAAATAAAAATTTTGAAGGTGTAAATTCCGCAATTGTGGCCTCTATGGGTTTTCTTATAATTTGGATATGCTATTTTGGGGTCAATCTATTAGGGATAGGGCTACATAGTTATGGTTCATTTACATTAACATCTAATTGAATTCATTCAAGAAAGGGCCTGACGAACACAAACATGGAGGGGTATAGATAAGAAAATTGTGTGTAAGACATCGAGAACCCTTTGAATCACTACATTACTTGATTCAAATGGTTCTCACAAAAGCCAAATGTATGAGGAAGTCCAATTCATTTTTTTATTTAACTTAAGAAAAAAGACTTCTTTTTTTTATTGTGCAACGAATGATTAAAAAAAATTATTATAGTATTGCTGTTTCATTTTTTTATGAAAACTATCTAGCAAAATAATTAGATAAAATAGCTTCGACCTTGTCAACTGATAGTGAGAAAACAAAATCTGGATAAATACCAATACCTATGACAGGTATAAGGATAGAGATCGCAACAAACAACTCTCGTGGTCCCGAATCAAAAAAATAAGAATTTTTAGCATTAAAAAGCTTGTATCCATAGAACATCTGGCGTAACATAGATAATAAATAAATGGGAGTTAATATAATTCCAATTGCCATTACCAAAGTAATTACTATTTTTGCCATTAAAAGATATTTTTGGCTAGTAATTATTCCAAAAAAGACTATTAATTCTGCAACAAAACCGCTCATACCAGGCAATGCAAGGGAAGCCATCGATAAGATACTGAAAGTCATAAATATTTTTGGAATTGGGATAGCCAGTCCTCCCATTTCATCGAGATAAACCAGACGTATTCTATCATAACTTGTTCCTGCCAAGAAAAAAAGTGCAGCGCCAATAAATCCATGAGAGATTATTTGTAAAATAGCTCCATTCAGTCCCGTATCGCTTATAGAACCAATTCCTATAATTATGAAACCCATATGAGAGACGGAGGAATAAGCTATTCTTTTTTTTAAATTGCGTTGACCCGAAGATGTTGAAGCTGCATAGATTATTTGAATTATGCCTAATATGATCAACCAGGGTGAAAAGATAGAATGGGCGTGGGGTAATAATTCCATATTGATCCGAACCAATCCATATGCTCCCATTTTTAATAAGATTCCGGCTAGAAGCATACAAGTACTGTAATGTGCCTCTCCGTGGGTATCTGGTAACCATGTATGTAAGGGTATAATCGGTGATTTGACAGCAAAAGCAATAAGAAATCCGATATAGAATAGTATTTCTAGTGCTATAGGATACGATTGATTAGCTGATGTTTCAAAATTTAAAGTTGGTTCATTAGAACCATATAAACCGATACCCAGAACTCCCATTAACAAAAAAATGGAACCTCCCGCAGTGTACAAAATAAACTTTGTAGCTGAATACAACCGTTTCTTTCCGCCCCACATCGATAGAAGTAGATAAACGGGAATTAATTCTAACTCCCACATGATAAAAAAGAGTAAGAGGTCTCGAGCAGAAAATGATCCTATTTGACCACTATACATTGCTAACATTAGAAAATGGAATAATCGGGAATCTCGAGTAACTGGCCAAGCCGCTAAAGTAGCTAAAGTGGTGATAAACCCCGTCAGTAAAATGGGTCCTATGGAAAGTCCATCGATTCCCAATCTCCAGTAAAAATCCAAAAAAGGGATCCATTTATAATCCTCCATCAATTGGATTAATGGATCGTCTAATTCGAAATGATAACAAAACGCATAGGTTGTTAGAAGCAGCTCGAGTACACAGATACATATAGTATACCATCTCATTACTTTATTTCCTCTATGAGGGAAAAAGAAAAGTAATAAACCCGCAAATATTGGAAAAACTACAACTGTTGTTAACCAAGGAAAATAATTCGTAGTAAAAACAAGATACACTTGGACTAAAAAAACCCATGTTCGAAAATAAAATAAAAAAAAAATATATATATGTATATTTATTTTCGAGCACGAGTTTTTGTCGGTAAAAAAGAAATCAAATGTATTCAAGGGGGCTTTTAGAGAACGTATCAATAAGCTAGACCCATGCTTCGAGTTGTTTCATGCCATAAATAAACGCGAACACTCAAAAAATCTGTCGGACAGGCAGATTCACATCTCTTACAACCAACACAGTCTTCCGTTCGTGGAGCCGAAGCTATTTGCTTAGCTTTACATCCGCCCCAAGGTATCATTTCTAATACATCTGTGGGGCAAGCTCGGACACATTGAGTACACCCTATACATGTATCATAAATCTTTACTGAATGTGACATTGGATCTATAATTTTTTTTTAAGACTATAAATTTTCGATCGAGTAAATTTGTAAATGAATTATATATTTAGATACCAGATGAGTCAATAATTTATCAGAATTTTGATAATCAATCTACTTTCAGATTAACTCATGCGATAGGGCCAAGATACTTTGATTTTTTACGTTTTCGCAAACATTATCATGGATTACGTATGATACATATAATTTTACTTGATGAATATCATAATTTATCTCATAAATAAATATTACTTATTCAACAAATTCGATTGATTGATACGAGTGGATTTTCTGTTACGATAAATTGACGAAAGAATAGCTGGGCCAATAGCTGCTTCAGCGGCTGCAATAGCTATAACAAAAATTGAGAAAATATTCCCTTTTAATTGGCGACTATCAAAAAAATCAGAAAATGTTACGAAATTCATATTAACTGCATTCAGTATAAGCTCAAGACACATAAGGGCCCTAACCATATTTCGGCTTGTGATCAATCCATAGATACCGATAGAAAATAAATAGGCACTTATAATAAGTACATGTTCGAGCATGATTGACCAACTCCTTATCAATTCCGATTCATTTCAATATGAACAAAAATGTAATAGATTCAATTCAATTGACAAAAAAAAAGTACAGAACAAGAGAATATATTCGTAATCGATCGAATAAAAGAATTTTGAGTTTAGACCAAAAAATCTTCAAATAGAATTGAAGGGGAATGTGTGTGATAACATACAACAAAGTTTAAATTATGCTATTTCTAACTAAAGATTTATTACTGGCGAGCCACGGAAATTGCGCCGATCAAAGCAGCTAAAAGAATGATCGAAATGAGTTCAAATGGAAGAAAAAAATATGTTGATAAATAAATTCCAATTTGTTGACTATTACTTATTAAATCTTGCTCTAGAATCTGATTTGATCTTGTAGTCCAAATAATCCCATACCATGACGTATCTACAATAGTAGTCATTAGTGAAACAAAAATACTTGTACAAACCAGAAAAGTAACTCCATTCCCAACGGTCCAAAGATTAAAATCTTTGGAATATTCTGAACCCTTCATGAACATCACAGCAAATATGATTAAAACATTTATAGCTCCCACGTAAATAAGGAGTTGCGCAGCAGCTACAAACTGGGCGTTTGCTAGAATATAGAATAAGGATATAGAAACAAGAACCAGTCCCAACGAAAAAGCAGAATAAATGGAGTTGTTAAATAATAGTACTCCCATACTTCCTAATATAAGACCTGATCCCAACAAGACTACAAGAAAATCATGTATCGGTCCAGGCAAATCCATTATATGTAGTAAAAAAAGAGATAAATAAATCTAAATGTTTTTCATGACCTTATTGATCTGACCAGGAAAAAAAATGTATAATCAATTCCTAATTAAATATTAAGGGGTGTGAATTAATGTAGGTACAGTTATTCTATTAATCTTAGTCTTGATCTGAAAGAGTAAAGTAGATTGAAACTATATATTTCGAAATATATAGTTTCAATCTAAATTAAGCTACAATTCTCATGAATCAATAGTTTGGATTTGTAGGTAGTGACCAAACAAACAAAACGAAAGAAACCTCATGTCTTTAGATCAAAACAGAACCTTAGTAATTGTAAATTACTCTTTAATCAACAGATTGACTTATTTTAGACTTCAATTTGAGGCGAATTCGAATTCAAAATTGTTCTAATTGTATAATCATCAACTACTGACATTGGTAAACGACCCAAAGAAATTTGATTATAATTCAATTCGTGACGATCATAAGTAGAAAGTTCATATTCTTCAGTCATTGATAAACAATTTGTTGGACAATATTCAACGCAGTTACCACAAAATATACAGATCCCGAAATCAATACTGTAATTAAGCAATCGTTTCTTTCGAATATCCGTTTCCAATTTCCAATCAACAACGGGGAGATCTATAGGACATACACGAACACATACTTCACAAGCAATGCATTTATCGAATTCAAAATGGATTCGACCACGGAAACGCTCCGATGCTATTAATTTTTCGTAAGGATATTGAATAGTTACAGGCAAACGATTTGCATGGGATAAAGTAATCATGAAACCCTGACCAATGTACCTTGCAGCTCGTACTGTTTGTTGACCATAATTCATGAACCCAGTTACCATAGGGAACATATTATAATATCTCTAAAGAATTTTATGTTTGTTTCTTTCTCTTGTTTGAGCAAGTCGTGAATATAGAATATGGTATTCCTTTACAATGAAAAGAGTTGAAAAGATGTTGTTAATAATAGATTACCGAGAGATATAGGTAAAAGAAATTTCCATCCAAGATTTAATAGTTGATCTATTCTTAGTCGGGGTAAAGTCCATCTTGTTGCTATAGAAATGAACAAGAACAAATAAGTTTTCGCTAATGTAATAAAGATACTAATTGTCATTCCAAAGACTTCATACACTTTATTTATTTCAAATAGTTCATAACCTAATATGTATGGAATAGAGATATCCCAACCACCCAAGTAAAGAACAGTTACAAATAACGAAGAAACTAATAGATTTAGATAGGAAGCAACATAAAATAAACCAAATTTTATACCTGAATACTCAGTTTGATAACCCGCTACTAATTCTTCTTCTGCTTCTGGTAAATCAAAAGGTAATCTCTCGCATTCTGCTAAGGAAGAAATTAGAAAAATAACAAACCCTATAGGTTGACGCCACAAATTCCAACCCCAAAAACCATATTTTGATTGAGCCTCAACTATATCAACGGTACTAGAACTGTTAGATAATTATAGTCGGTAATAACATCACTGTTCTCATCGCTATTACAGAACCGTACATGAGATTTTCACCTCATACGGCTCCTTGAGGGCCTTAAATAAATCTAAGGAGCGTATCGGGATTATTTATCTTGTCTTGCTATGTTTTTTTTGTAGAATACTATAAGATAAAAATATACTATAAGATAAAAATCTATCGTGTGTCCCCAAATTAACCCAATAGAATTCTGTCTGTTATAATAATAAAGAAAAAGGTTACTTCTGAATTGATCTCATCCTTTAAAAAAAATTCTTTGTTGAGTAATAACTTAATTCTTTACTAAAATACTATTTATTATAAATATCAATAACCCATTGTTTTCAATTACGAAAAAAAAATTGGCTATTCCATTAGTTCATGAATTCGGACATGAATTCTATCTCTATGAATAGGGAGATAGGAAAGAAATGCATATAGTAATGGAGATAAGAAACAATAAAAAATATCTCTTTTTTTTTTTTTTTTGTAATTGGATTCTTTCCATTTTTTTTCGTTCCTATTCTTCTTTCTGAGAAAAAGGGTACTTACTCAATAAGGGATTATTTCGTTTCCGATAGTCATTTATTTAATGGGTGGATAGGCGTATACTCTGGATCGGAATCGTGGGGAGTACTGCCTGATCATTTCTACAAACTTAAAGCCCCAATTCGTATTCTTTTTATATTATGCATTTTGCAAAAATGTCCTTCTCTCTCTTTTGGTTTTGGATAATTTTGAAAATCTCCATTACTAATCCTTTGTATATCTTGGTGTTTCTAACCATCCACTCATTTTTGCTCAATCGGCTGTGTTATGGTAATACACATATGGTAGTACATAAAAATAATAGTGAAAACTCAATCCGGTTGATCTTTTGAGTCCGCTTCAAGACAGGATAACTAGTGACCCAATCTTGGGGCTCTCTTGCGCCTATATTTTTTTCTGCTTAACTCTTATACATAGAAAATGAGACTTAATATTTTGACTGCTAATTTTTATTTATATAAGCTGTTTTCTTTCACTCATATAACTATCTGATTTAGTTCATTAATCCGAATAATAAATATAAAAATGAGGATATCTATTCAATGCATTTCAACCCTTTTCTCGAAAAAAAGTGGGAGAAGTTTATGTCTCAACGAATCACACGTAGAGATATTGATAATACACATAGAGTTAATGGTATTTCATAACTAATTGATTGAGCAGCAGCTCGTAGACCACCTAAGAAGGAATATTTATTATTGGATCCATATCCTGACATAAGAAGTCCGATGGGAGCAACACTTGAAATGGCAATCCATAAAAAAACACCGATAGGTAGATCGGCTAAAACAAGGCGATAACCAAAAGGAATTACTGAATAGCTTAGTAAAATTGATATGACTGCTATCGATGGTCCCATACTGAATAAGCGAGTATCACCTCTAGATGGAAGCAGATTTTCTTTAAAAAGTAGTTTTGTACCATCTGCTAAAGCTTGAAGAACTCCCAAAGGACCAGCATATTCAGGTCCAATCCGTTGTTGTATTCCTGCGGATATTTCTCTTTCTAACCATACAATTACTAGTACGCCTATTGTGATTCCCAATACAGTAGTCAAAATAGGGACAAGTACCCATAGAATTCCATAGAATTCTTTTAAGAATTCCAATCTCGAAAAAGAATTGATATCTTGGACTTGTGATGTATCAATTATCATTTTAACGATCAACTTCTCCCATAATGATATCTATGCTACCTAGTATTGTCATAATATCAGCCAATTTCATTCTTTTAACTAACTGAGGAAGAATTTGCAAATTGATAAAACCCGGCGGGCGAATTTTCCACCTCCAAGGAAAACCACCCTGATCCCCTATCAAAAAAATGCCCAATTCTCCTTTGGGGGCTTCGACTCTCACATAAAGTTCTTGTTTCGCCAATTCAAAAGTTGGCGAAGGTTTTTTACTAATGAATCGATAGTCAAAGTCATTCCATTCCGGAGACCTTGCTCGATCAAAAGATCGTATTTCTAAATTTTCATAAGGTCCCCCCTGGAATTCCTTCCAAAGCTTGTTGAATAATTTTTACGGATTCCGTCATCTCAGCAAGTCTGACTAAATAACGAGCTAATGAATCGCCTTCTTTTTGCCACTGAACTTCCCAATCAAATTCGTCATAACACTCATAACGATCAACTTTACGAAGATCCCATGGTATTCCGGAAGCTCGTAGCATTGGTCCTGATAACCCCCAATTTATGACCTCTTCTCCAGAAATAATACCTACTCCCTCAACTCGTTCTAAAAAAATAGGATTTTGTGTAATAAGTTTTTGATATTCAGCAACCGCTGTCAAAAAATAATCGCAGAAATCCAAACATTTATCTATCCATCCATGAGGTAGATCAGCCGCGACTCCCCCGATACGAAAAAAATTATGCATCATTCTCATACCGGTGGCTGCTTCGAATAGATCATATACTAATTCTCGTTCTCTGAAAATATAGAAGAAGGGAGTCTGTGCGCCAATATCCGCCATAAAAGGGCCAAGCCATAACAGATGAGAAGCTATACGACTCAACTCCAACATAATTACTCTGATATAGCTAGCTCTTTTGGGGACTTGAATATTTCCCAACTGTTCTGGACCATTTACGGTTATTGCTTCTGTAAACATAGTAGCTAAATAATCCCAACGTGTTACATAAGGTAGATATTGTATAATTGTTCGGTTTTCTGCAATTTTTTCCATCCCTCTGTGTAAATAACCCAATATTGGTTCACAGTCAATAACATCTTCACCATCCAAAGTAAGGATGAGTCGAAGAACACCGTGCATTGAGGGGTGGTGAGGTCCCATATTGACTATCATGAGGTCTTTTC
>NW_026123824.1:0-37772 GCF_025177605.1 Cucumis melo
GCTCCGTATTGGTCATAAGTCTTTCGATCTTCGGGTCTCGTGCTCCGAGGACTTCAACCCACACTCCTGGCATGCTCCCTGACACGTTTTCCGGAGGTATAGGTCGGGAAGCGAGCTCGTTGGAGGGAGAACTGTGGTGCGACCCAAAACGGTCCAAAAGATGGCCGAAGCTTCCAACGAGTGGGCGAACGCTCGTCCGGTGTCAGAAACCACTGGAAATGCACTTGCAGCGAAGGAAACGGGCTGAGCTCGAGGACTTCCGGTGCTCGTCCCAAGAAAACGCGAGCGGGAATGCCCCGGACTCAGTTTTCTCGTCCTGGGGTAAAAAGCGGTCCCCCGACGGTTTCTTCCCCTTTGCTCCGTATTGGTCATAAGTCTTTCGATCTTCGGGTCTCGTGCTCCGAGGACTTCAACCCACACTCCTGGCATGCTCCCTGACACGTTTTCCGGAGGTATAGGTCGGGAAGCGAGCTCGTTGGAGGGAGAACTGTGGTGCGACCCAAAACGGTCCAAAAGATGGCCGAAGCTTCCAACGAGTGGCGAACGCTCGTCCGGTGTCAGAAACCACTGGAAATGCACTTGCAGCGAAGGAAACGGGCTGAGCTCGAGGACTTCCGGTGCTCGTCCCAAGAAAACGCGAGCGGGAATGCCCCGGACTCAGTTTTCTCGTCCTGGGGTAAAAAGCGGTCCCCCGACGGTTTCTTCCCTTTGCTCCGTATTGGTCATAAGTCTTTCGATCTTCGGGTCTCGTGCTCCGAGGACTTCAACCCACACTCCTGGCATGCTCCCTGACACGTTTTCCGGAGGTATAGGTCGGGAAGCGAGCTCGTTGGAGGGAGAACTGTGGTGCGACCCAAAACGGTCCAAAAGATGGCCGAAGCTTCCAACGAGTGGCGAACGCTCGTCCGGTGTCAGAAACCACTGGAAATGCACTTGCAGCGAAGGAAACGGGCTGAGCTCGAGGACTTCCGGTGCTCGTCCCCAAGAAAACGCGAGCGGGAATGCCCCGGACTCAGTTTTCTCGTCCTGGGGTAAAAAGCGGTCCCCCGACGGTTTCTTCCCTTTGCTCCGTATTGGTCATAAGTCTTTCGATCTTCGGGTCTCGTGCTCCGAGGACTTCAACCCACACTCCTGGCATGCTCCCTGACACGTTTTCCGGAGGTATAGGTCGGGAAGCGAGCTCGTTGGAGGGAGAACTGTGGTGCGACCCAAAACGGTCCAAAAGATGGCCGAAGCTTCCAACGAGTGGCGAACGCTCGTCCGGTGTCAGAAACCACTGGAAATGCACTTGCAGCGAAGGAAACGGGCTGAGCTCGAGGACTTCCGGTGCTCGTCCCAAGAAAACGCGAGCGGGAATGCCCCGGACTCAGTTTTCTCGTCCTGGGGTAAAAAGCGGTCCCCCGACGGTTTCTTCCCTTTGCTCCGTATTGGTCATAAGTCTTTCGATCTTCGGGTCTCGTGCTCCGAGGACTTCAACCCACACTCCTGGCATGCTCCCTGACACGTTTTCCGGAGGTATAGGTCGGGGAAGCGAGCTCGTTGGAGGGAGAACTGTGGTGCGACCCAAAACGGTCCAAAAGATGGCCGAAGCTTCCAACGAGTGGCGAACGCTCGTCCGGTGTCAGAAACCACTGGAAATGCACTTGCAGCGAAGGAAACGGGCCGAGCTCGAGGACTTCCGGTGCTCGTCCCAAGAAAACGCGAGCGGGGAATGCCCCGGACTCAGTTTTCTCGTCCTGGGGTAAAAAGCGGTCCCCCGACGGTTTCTTCCCTTTGCTCCGTATTGGTCATAAGTCTTTCGATCTTCGGGTCTCGTGCTCCGAGGACTTCAACCCACACTCCTGGCATGCTCCCTGACACGTTTTCCGGAGGTATAGGTCGGGAAGCGAGCTCGTTGGAGGGAGAACTGTGGTGCGACCCAAAACGGTCCAAAAGATGGCCGAAGCTTCCAACGAGTGGCGAACGCTCGTCCGGTGTCAGAAACCACTGGAAATGCACTTGCAGCGAAGGAAACGGGCCGAGCTCGAGGACTTCCGGTGCTCGTCCCAAGAAAACGCGAGCGGGAATGGCCCGGACTCAGTTTTCTCGTCCTGGGGTAAAAAGCGGTCCCCCGACGGTTTCTTCCCTTTGCTCCGTATTGGTCATAAGTCTTTCGATCTTCGGGTCTCGTGCTCCGAGGACTTCAACCCACACTCCTGGCATGCTCCCTGACACGTTTTCCGGAGGTATAGGTCGGGAAGCGAGCTCGTTGGAGGGAGAACTGTGGTGCGACCCAAAACGGTCCAAAAGATGGCCGAAGCTTCCAACGAGTGGCGAACGCTCGTCCGGTGTCAGAAACCACTGGAAATGCACTTGCAGCGAAGGAAACGGGCTGAGCTCGAGGACTTCCGGTGCTCGTCCCAAGAAAACGCGAGCGGGAATGCCCCGGACTCAGTTTTCTCGTCCTGGGGTAAAAAGCGGTCCCCCGACGGTTTCTTCCCTTTGCTCCGTATTGGTCATAAGTCTTTCGATCTTCGGGTCTCGTGCTCCGAGGACTTCAACCCACACTCCTGGCATGCTCCCTGACACGTTTTCCGGAGGTATAGGTCGGGAAGCGAGCTCGTTGGAGGGAGAACTGTGGTGCGACCCAAAACGGTCCAAAAGATGGCCGAAGCTTCCAACGAGTGGCGAACGCTCGTCCGGTGTCAGAAACCACTGGAAATGCACTTGCAGCGAAGGAAACGGGCTGAGCTCGAGGACTTCCGGTGCTCGTCCCAAGAAAACGCGAGCGGGGAATGCCCCGGACTCAGTTTTCTCGTCCTGGGGTAAAAAGCGGTCCCCCGACGGTTTCTTCCCTTTGCTCCGTATTGGTCATAAGTCTTTCGATCTTCGGGTCTCGTGCTCCGAGGACTTCAACCCACACTCCTGGCATGCTCCCTGACACGTTTTCCGGAGGTATAGGTCGGGAAGCGAGCTCGTTGGAGGGAGAACTGTGGTGCGACCCAAAACGGTCCAAAAGATGGCCGAAGCTTCCAACGAGTGGCGAACGCTCGTCCGGTGTCAGAAACCACTGGAAATGCACTTGCAGCGAAGGAAACGGGCTGAGCTCGAGGACTTCCGGTGCTCGTCCCAAGAAAACGCGAGCGGGAATGCCCCGGACTCAGTTTTCTCGTCCTGGGGTAAAAAGCGGTCCCCCGACGGTTTCTTCCCTTTGCTCCGTATTGGTCATAAGTCTTTCGATCTTCGGGTCTCGTGCTCCGAGGACTTCAACCCACACTCCTGGCATGCTCCCTGACACGTTTTCCGGAGGTATAGGTCGGGAAGCGAGCTCGTTGGAGGGAGAACTGTGGTGCGACCCAAAACGGTCCAAAAGATGGCCGAAGCTTCCAACGAGTGGCGAACGCTCGTCCGGTGTCAGAAACCACTGGAAATGCACTTGCAGCGAAGGAAACGGGCTGAGCTCGAGGACTTCCGGTGCTCGTCCGAAGAAAACGCGAGCGGGAATGCCCCGGACTCAGTTTTCTCGTCCTGGGGTAAAAAGCGGTCCCCCGACGGTTTCTTCCCTTTGCTCCGTATTGGTCATAAGTCTTTCGATCTTCGGGTCTCGTGCTCCGAGGACTTCAACCCACACTCCTGGCATGCTCCCTGACACGTTTTCCGGAGGTATAGGTCGGGAAGCGAGCTCGTTGGAGGGAGAACTGTGGTGCGACCCAAAACGGTCCAAAAGATGGCCGAAGCTTCCAACGAGTGGCGAACGCTCGTCCGGTGTCAGAAACCACTGGAAATGCACTTGCAGCGAAGGAAACGGGCTGAGCTCGAGGACTTCCGGTGCTCGTCCCAAGAAAACGCGAGCGGGAATGCCCCGGACTCAGTTTTCTCGTCCTGGGGTAAAAAGCGGTCCCCCGACGGTTTCTTCCCTTTGCTCCGTATTGGTCATAAGTCTTTCGATCTTCGGGTCTCGTGCTCCGAGGACTTCAACCCACACTCCTGGCATGCTCCCTGACACGTTTTCCGGAGGTATAGGTCGGGAAGCGAGCTCGTTGGAGGGAGAACTGTGGTGCGACCCAAAACGGTCCAAAAGATGGCCGAAGCTTCCAACGAGTGGCGAACGCTCGTCCGGGTGTCAGAAACCACTGGAAATGCACTTGCAGCGAAGGAAACGGGCTGAGCTCGAGGACTTCCGGTGCTCGTCCCAAGAAAACGCGAGCGGGAATGGCCCGGACTCAGTTTTCTCGTCCTGGGGTAAAAAGCGGTCCCCCGACGGTTTCTTCCCTTTGCTCCGTATTGGTCATAAGTCTTTCGATCTTCGGGTCTCGTGCTCCGAGGACTTCAACCCACACTCCTGGCATGCTCCCTGACACGTTTTCCGGAGGTATAGGTCGGGAAGCGAGCTCGTTGGAGGGAGAACTGTGGTGCGACCCAAAACGGTCCAAAAGATGGCCGAAGCTTCCAACGAGTGGCGAACGCTCGTCCGGTGTCAGAAACCACTGGAAATGCACTTGCAGCGAAGGAAACGGGCTGAGCTCGAGGACTTCCGGTGCTCGTCCCAAGAAAACGCGAGCGGGAATGCCCCGGACTCAGTTTTCTCGTCCTGGGGTAAAAAGCGGTCCCCCGACGGTTTCTTCCCTTTGCTCCGTATTGGTCATAAGTCTTTCGATCTTCGGGTCTCGTGCTCCGAGGACTTCAACCCACACTCCTGGCATGCTCCCTGACACGTTTTCCGGAGGTATAGGTCGGGAAGCGAGCTCGTTGGAGGGAGAACTGTGGTGCGACCCAAAACGGTCCAAAAGATGGCCGAAGCTTCCAACGAGTGGCGAACGCTCGTCCGGTGTCAGAAACCACTGGAAATGCACTTGCAGCGAAGGAAACGGGCTGAGCTCGAGGACTTCCGGTGCTCGTCCCAAGAAAACGCGAGCGGGAATGGCCCGGACTCAGTTTTCTCGTCCTGGGGTAAAAAGCGGTCCCCCGACGGTTTCTTCCCTTTGCTCCGTATTGGTCATAAGTCTTTCGATCTTCGGGTCTCGTGCTCCGAGGACTTCAACCCACACTCCTGGCATGCTCCCTGACACGTTTTCCGGAGGTATAGGTCGGGAAGCGAGCTCGTTGGAGGGAGAACTGTGGTGCGACCCAAAACGGTCCAAAAGATGGCCGAAGCTTCCAACGAGTGGCGAACGCTCGTCCGGTGTCAGAAACCACTGGAAATGCACTTGCAGCGAAGGAAACGGGCCGAGCTCGAGGACTTCCGGTGCTCGTCCCAAGAAAACGCGAGCGGGAATGCCCCGGACTCAGTTTTCTCGTCCTGGGGTAAAAAGCGGTCCCCCGACGGTTTCTTCCCTTTGCTCCGTATTGGTCATAAGTCTTTCGATCTTCGGGTCTCGTGCTCCGAGGACTTCAACCCACACTCCTGGCATGCTCCCTGACACGTTTTCCGGAGGTATAGGTCGGGAAGCGAGCTCGTTGGAGGGAGAACGGTGGTGCGACCCAAAACGGTCCAAAAGATGGCCGAAGCTTCCAACGAGTGGCGAACGCTCGTCCGGTGTCAGAAACCACTGGAAATGCACTTGCAGCGAAGGAAACGGGCCGAGCTCGAGGACTTCCAGTGCTCGTCCCAAGAAAACGCGAGCGGGAATGCCCCGGACTCAGTTTTCTCGTCCTGGGGTAAAAAGCGGTCCCCCGACGGTTTCTTCCCTTTGCTCCGTATTGGTCATAAGTCTTTCGATCTTCGGGTCTCGTGCTCCGAGGACTTCAACCCACACTCCTGGCATGCTCCCTGACACGTTTTCCGGAGGTATAGGTCGGGAAGCGAGCTCGTTGGAGGGAGAACTGTGGTGCGACCCAAAACGGTCCAAAAGATGGCCGAAGCTTCCAACGAGTGGCGAACGCTCGTCCGGTGTCAGAAACCACTGGAAATGCACTTGCAGCGAAGGAAACGGGCTGAGCTCGAGGACTTCCGGTGCTCGTCCCAAGAAAACGCGAGCGGGAATGCCCCGGACTCAGTTTTCTCGTCCTGGGGTAAAAAGCGGTCCCCCGACGGTTTCTTCCCTTTGCTCCGTATTGGTCATAAGTCTTTCGATCTTCGGGTCTCGTGCTCCGAGGACTTCAACCCACACTCCTGGCATGCTCCCTGACACGTTTTCCGGAGGTATAGGTCGGGAAGCGAGCTCGTTGGAGGGAGAACTGTGGTGCGACCCAAAACGGTCCAAAAGATGGCCGAAGCTTCCAACGAGTGGCGAACGCTCGTCCGGTGTCAGAAACCACTGGAAATGCACTTGCAGCGAAGGAAACGGGCTGAGCTCGAGGACTTCCGGTGCTCGTCCCAAGAAAACGCGAGCGGGAATGGCCCGGACTCAGTTTTCTCGTCCTGGGGTAAAAAGCGGTCCCCCGACGGTTTCTTCCCTTTGCTCCGTATTGGTCATAAGTCTTTCGATCTTCGGGTCTCGTGCTCCGAGGACTTCAACCCACACTCCTGGCATGCTCCCTGACACGTTTTCCGGAGGTATAGGTCGGGAAGCGAGCTCGTTGGAGGGAGAACTGTGGTGCGACCCAAAACGGTCCAAAAGATGGCCGAAGCTTCCAACGAGTGGCGAACGCTCGTCCGGTGTCAGAAACCACTGGAAATGCACTTGCAGCGAAGGAAACGGGCTGAGCTCGAGGACTTCCGGTGCTCGTCCCAAGAAAACGCGAGCGGGAATGCCCCGGACTCAGTTTTCTCGTCCTGGGGTAAAAAGCGGTCCCCCGACGGTTTCTTCCCTTTGCTCCGTATTGGTCATAAGTCTTTCGATCTTCGGGTCTCGTGCTCCGAGGACTTCAACCCACACTCCTGGCATGCTCCCTGACACGTTTTCCGGAGGTATAGGTCGGGAAGCGAGCTCGTTGGAGGGAGAACTGTGGTGCGACCCAAAACGGTCCAAAAGATGGCCGAAGCTTCCAACGAGTGGCGAACGCTCGTCCGGTGTCAGAAACCACTGGAAATGCACTTGCAGCGAAGGAAACGGGATGAGCTCGAGGACTTCCGGTGCTCGTCCCAAGAAAACGCGAGCGGGAATGGCCCGGACTCAGTTTTCTCGTCCTGGGGTAAAAAGCGGTCCCCCGACGGTTTCTTCCCTTTGCTCCGTATTGGTCATAAGTCTTTCGATCTTCGGGTCTCGTGCTCCGAGGACTTCAACCCACACTCCTGGCATGCTCCCTGACACGTTTTCCGGAGGTATAGGTCGGGAAGCGAGCTCGTTGGAGGGAGAACTGTGGTGCGACCCAAAACGGTCCAAAAGATGGCCGAAGCTTCCAACGAGTGGCGAACGCTCGTCCGGTGTCAGAAACCACTGGAAATGCACTTGCAGCGAAGGAAACGGGCTGAGCTCGAGGACTTCCGGTGCTCGTCCCAAGAAAACGCGAGCGGGAATGCCCCGGACTCAGTTTTCTCGTCCTGGGGTAAAAAGCGGTCCCCCGACGGTTTCTTCCCTTTGCTCCGTATTGGTCATAAGTCTTTCGATCTTCGGGTCTCGTGCTCCGAGGACTTCAACCCACACTCCTGGCATGCTCCCTGACACGTTTTCCGGAGGTATAGGTCGGGAAGCGAGCTCGTTGGAGGGAGAACTGTGGTGCGACCCAAAACGGTCCAAAAGATGGCCGAAGCTTCCAACGAGTGGCGAACGCTCGTCCGGTGTCAGAAACCACTGGAAATGCACTTGCAGCGAAGGAAACGGGCGGAGCTCGAGGACTTCCGGTGCTCGTCCCAAGAAAACGCGAGCGGGAATGCCCCAGACTCAGTTTTCTCGTCCTGGGGTAAAAAGCGGTCCCCCGACGGTTTCTTCCCTTTGCTCCGTATTGGTCATAAGTCTTTCGATCTTCGGGTCTCGTGCTCCGAGGACTTCAACCCACACTCCTGGCATGCTCCCTGACACGTTTTCCGGAGGTATAGGTCGGGAAGCGAGCTCGTTGGAGGGAGAACTGTGGTGCGACCCAAAACGGTCCAAAAGATGGCCGAAGCTTCCAACGAGTGGCGAACGCTCGTCCGGTGTCAGAAACCACTGGAAATGCACTTGCAGCGAAGGAAACGGGCCGAGCTCGAGGACTTCCGGTGCTCGTCCCAAGAAAACGCGAGCGGGAATGCCCCGGACTCAGTTTTCTCGTCCTGGGGTAAAAAGCGGTCCCCCGACGGTTTCTTCCCTTTGCTCCGTATTGGTCATAAGTCTTTCGATCTTCGGGTCTCGTGCTCCGAGGACTTCAACCCACACTCCTGGCATGCTCCCTGACACGTTTTCCGGAGGTATAGGTCGGGAAGCGAGCTCGTTGGAGGGAGAACTGTGGTGCGACCCAAAACGGTCCAAAAGATGGCCGAAGCTTCCAACGAGTGGCGAACGCTCGTCCGGTGTCAGAAACCACTGGAAATGCACTTGCAGCGAAGGAAACGGGCTGAGCTCGAGGACTTCCGGTGCTCGTCCCAAGAAAACGCGAGCGGGAATGCCCCGGACTCAGTTTTCTCGTCCTGGGGTAAAAAGCGGTCCCCCGACGGTTTCTTCCCTTTGCTCCGTATTGGTCATAAGTCTTTCGATCTTCGGGTCTCGTGCTCCGAGGACTTCAACCCACACTCCTGGCATGCTCCCTGACACGTTTTCCGGAGGTATAGGTCGGGAAGCGAGCTCGTTGGAGGGAGAACTGTGGTGCGACCCAAAACGGTCCAAAAGATGGCCGAAGCTTCCAACGAGTGGCGAACGCTCGTCCGGTGTCAGAAACCACTGGAAATGCACTTGCAGCGAAGGAAACGGGCGGAGCTCGAGGACTTCCGGTGCTCGTCCCAAGAAAACGCGAGCGGGAATGCCCCGGACTCAGTTTTCTCGTCCTGGGGTAAAAAGCGGTCCCCCGACGGTTTCTTCCCTTTGCTCCGTATTGGTCATAAGTCTTTCGATCTTCGGGTCTCGTGCTCCGAGGACTTCAACGCACACTCCTGGCATGCTCCCTGACACGTTTTCCGGAGGTATAGGTCTGGAAGCGAGCTCGTTGGATGGAGAACTGTGGTGCGACCCAAAACGGTCCAAAAGATGGCCGAAGCTTCCAACGAGTGGCGAACGCACGTCCGGTGTCAGAAACCAATGGAAATGCACTTGCAGTGAAGGAAACGGGCTGAGCTCGAGGACTTCCGGTGCTCGTCCCAAGAAAACGCGAGCGGGAATGCCCCGGACTCAGTTTTCTCGTCCTGGGGTAAAAAGCGGTCCCCCGACGGTTTCTTCCCTTTGCTCCGTATTGGTCATAAGTCTTTCGATCTTCGGGTCTCGTGCTCCGAGGACTTCAACGCACACTCCTGGCATGCTCCCTGACACGTTTTCCGGAGGTATAGGTCTGGAAGCGAGCTCGTTGGATGGAGAACTGTGGTGCGACCCAAAACGGTCCAAAAGATGGCCGAAGCTTCCAACGAGTGGCGAACGCTCGTCCGGTGTCAGAAACCACTGGAAATGCACTTGCAGCGAAGGAAACGGGCCGAGCTCGAGGACTTCCGGTGCTCGTCCCAAGAAAACGCGAGCGGGAATGCCCCGGACTCAGTTTTCTCGTCCTGGGGTAAAAAGCGGTCCCCCGACGGTTTCTTCCCTTTGCTCCGTATTGGTCATAAGTCTTTCGATCTTCGGGTCTCGTGCTCCGAGGACTTCAACCCACACTCCTGGCATGCTCCCTGACACGTTTTCCGGAGGTATAGGTCGGGAAGCGAGCTCGTTGGAGGGAGAACTGTGGTGCGACCCAAAACGGTCCAAAAGATGGCCGAAGCTTCCAACGAGTGGCGAACGCTCGTCCGGTGTCAGAAACCACTGGAAATGCACTTGCAGCGAAGGAAACGGGCTGAGCTCGAGGACTTCCGGTGCTCGTCCCAAGAAAACGCGAGCGGCAATGCCCCGGACTCAGTTTTCTCGTCCTGGGGTAAAAAGCGGTCCCCCGACGGTTTCTTCCCTTTGCTCCGCATTGGTCATAAGTCTTTCGATCTTCGGGTCTCGTGCTCCGAGGACTTCAACCCACACTCCTGGCATGCTCCCTCACACGTTTTCCGGAGGTATAGGTCGGGAAGCGAGCTCGTTGGAGGGAGAACTGTGGTGCGACCCAAAACGGTCCAAAAGATGGCCGAAGCTTCCAACGAGTGGCGAACGCTCGTCCGGTGTCAGAAACCACTGGAAATGCACTTGCAGCGAAGGAAACGGGCTGAGCTCGAGGACTTCCGGTGCTCGTCCCAAGAAAACGCGAGCGGCAATGCCCCGGACTCAGTTTTCTCGTCCTGGGGTAAAAAGCGGTCCCCCGACGGTTTCTTCCCTTTGCTCCGCATTCGTCATAAGTCTTTCGATCTTCGGGTCTCGTGCTCCGAGGACTTCAACCCACACTCCTGGCATGCTCCCTGACACGTTTTTCGGAGGTATAGGTCGGGAAGCGAGCTCGTTGGAGGGAGAACTGTGGTGCGACCCAAAACGGTCCAAAAGATGGCCGAAGCTTCCAACGAGTGGCGAACGCTCGTCCTGTGTCAGAAACCACTTGAAATGCACTTGCAGCGAAGGAAACGGGCTGAGCTCGAGGACTTCCGGTGCTCGTCCCAAGAAAACGCGAGCGGGAATGCCCCGGACTCAGTTTTCTCGTCCTGGGGTAAAAAGCGGTCCCCCGACGGTTTCTTCCCTTTGCTCCGTATTGGTCATAAGTCTTTCGATCTTCGGGTCTCGTGCTCCGAGGACTTCAACCCACACTCCTGGCATGCTCCCTGACACGTTTTCCGGAGGTATAGGTCGGGAAGCGAGCTCGTTGGAGGGAGAACTGTGGTGCGACCCAAAACGGTCCAAAAGATGGCCGAAGCTTCCAACGAGTGGCGAACGCTCGTCCGGTGTCAGAAACCACTGGAAATGCACTTGCAGCGAAGGAAACGGGCCGAGCTCGAGGACTTCCGGTGCTCGTCCCAAGAAAACGCGAGCGGGAATTCCCCGGACTCAGTTTTCTCGTCCTGGGGTAAAAAGCGGTCCCCCGACGGTTTCTTCCCTTTGCTCCGTATTGGTCATAAGTCTTTCGATCTTCGGGTCTCGTGCTCCGAGGACTTCAACCCACACTCCTGGCATGCTCCTTGACACGTTTTCCGGAGGTATAGGTCGGGAAGCGAGCTCGTTGGAGGGAGAACTGTGGTGCGACCCAAAACGGTCCAAAAGATGGCCGAAGCTTCCAACGAGTGGCGAACGCTCGTCCGGTGTCAGAAACCACTGGAAATGCACTTGCAGCGAAGGAAACGGGCCGAGCTCGAGGACTTCCGGTGCTCGTCCCAAGAAAACGCGAGCGGGAATGCCCCGGACTCAGTTTTCTCGTCCTGGGGTAAAAAGCGGTCCCCCGACGGTTTCTTCCCTTTGCTCCGTATTGGTCATAAGTCTTTCGATCTTCGGGTCTCGTGCTCCGAGGACTTCAACCCACACTCCTGGCATGCTCCCTGACACGTTTTCCGGAGGTATAGGTCGGGAAGCGAGCTCGTTGGAGGGAGAACTGTGGTGCGACCCAAAACGGTCCAAAAGATGGCCGAAGCTTCCAACGAGTGGCGAACGCTCGTCCGGTGTCAGAAACCACTGGAAATGCACTTGCAGCGAAGGAAACGGGCCGAGCTCGAGGACTTCCGGTGCTCGTCCCAAGAAAACGCGAGCGGGAATTCCCCGGACTCAGTTTTCTCGTCCTGGGGTAAAAAGCGGTCCCCCGACGGTTTCTTCCCTTTGCTCCGTATTGGTCATAAGTCTTTCGATCTTCGGGTCTCGTGCTCCGAGGACTTCAACCCACACTCCTGGCATGCTCCCTGACACGTTTTCCGGAGGTATAGGTAGGGAAGCGAGCTCGTTGGAGGGAGAACTGTGGTGCGACCCAAAACGGTCCAAAAGATGGCCGAAGCTTCCAACGAGTGGCGAACGCTCGTCCGGTGTCAGAAACCACTGGAAATGCACTTGCAGCGAAGGAAACGGGCCGAGCTCGAGGACTTCCGGTGCTCGTCCCAAGAAAACGCGAGCGGGAATGCCCCGGACTCAGTTTTCTCGTCCTGGGGTAAAAAGCGGTCCCCCGACGGTTTCTTCCCTTTGCTCCGTATTGGTCATAAGTCTTTCGATCTTCGGGTCTCGTGCTCCGAGGACTTCAACCCACACTCCTGGCATGCTCCCTGACACGTTTTCCGGAGGTATAGGTCGGGAAGCGAGCTCGTTGGAGGGAGAACTGTGGTGCGACCCAAAACGGTCCAAAAGATGGCCGAAGCTTCCAACGAGTGGCGAACGCTCGTCCGGTGTCAGAATCCACTCGAAATGCACTTGCAGCGAAGGAAACGGGCCAAGCTCGAGGACTTCCGGTGCTCGTCCCAAGAAAACGCGAGCGGGAATGCCCCGGACTCAGTTTTCTCGTCCTGGGGTAAAAAGCGGTCCCCCGACGGTTTCTTCCCTTTGCTCCGTATTGGTCATAAGTCTTTCGATCTTCGGGTCTCGTGCTCCGAGGACTTCAACCCACACTCCTGGCATGCTCCCTGACACGTTTTCCGGAGGTATATTTCGGGAAGCGAGCTCGTTGGAGGGAGAACTGTGGTGCGACCCAAAACGGTCCAAAAGATGGCCGAAGCTTCCAACGAGTGGCGAACGCTCGTCCGGTGTCAGAAACCACTGGAAATGCACTTGCAGCGAAGGAAACGGGCCGAGCTCGAGGACTTCCGGTGCTCGTCCCAAGAAAACGCGAGCGGGAATGCCCCAGACTCAGTTTTCTCGTCCTGGGGTAAAAAGCGGTCCCCCGACGGTTTCTTCCCTTTGCTCCGTATTGGTCATAAGTCTTTCGATCTTCGGGTCTCGTGCTCCGAGGACTTCAACCCACACTCCTGGCATGCTCCCTGACACGTTTTTCGGAGGTATAGGTCGGGAAGCGAGCTCGTTGGAGGGAGAACTGTGGTGCGACCCAAAACGGTCCAAAAGATGGCCGAAGCTTCCAACGAGTGGCGAACGCTCGTCCGGTGTCAGAATCCACTCGAAATGCACTTGCAGCGAAGGAAACGGGCCGAGCTCGAGGACTTCCGGTGCTCGTCCCAAGAAAACGCGAGCGGGAATGCCCCGGACTCAGTTTTCTCGTCCTGGGGTAAAAAGCGGTCCCCCGACGGTTTCTTCCCTTTGCTCCGTATTGGTCATAAGTCTTTCGATCTTCGGGTCTCGTGCTCCGAGGACTTCAACCCACACTCCTGGCATGCTCCCTGACACGTTTTCCGGAGGTATAGGTCGGGAAGCGAGCTCGTTGGAGGGAGAACTGTGGTGCGACCCAAAACGGTCCAAAAGATGGCCGAAGCTTCCAACGAGTGGCGAACGCTCGTCCGGTGTCAGAAACAACTGGAAATGCACTTGCAGCGAAGGAAACGGGCCGAGCTCGAGGACTTCCGGTGCTTGTCCCAAGAAAACGCGAGCGGGAATGCCCCGGACTCAGTTTTCTCGTCCTGGGGTAAAAAGCGGTCCCCCGACGGTTTCTTCCCTTTGCTCCGTATTGGTCATAAGTCTTTCGATCTTCGGGTCTCGTGCTCCGAGGACTTCAACCCACACTCCTGGCATGCTCCCTGACACGTTTTCCGGAGGTATAGGTCGGGAAGCGAACTCGTTGGAGGGAGAACCGTGGTGCGACCCAAAACGGTCCAAAAGATGGCCGAAGCTTCCAACGAGTGGCGAACGCTCGTCCGGTGTCAGAAACCACTGGAAATGCACTTGCAGCGAAGGAAACGGGCCGAGCTCGAGGACTTCCGGTGCTCGTCCCAAGAAAACGCGTGCGGGAATGCCCCGGACTCAGTTTTCTCGTCCTGGGGTAAAAAGCGGTCCCCCGACGGTTTCTTCCCTTTGCTCCGTATTGGTCATAAGTCTTTCGATCTTCGGGTCTCGTGCTCCGAGGACTTCAACCCACACTCCTGGCATGCTCCCTGACACGTTTTCCGGAGGTATAGGTCGGGAAGCGAGCTCGTTGGAGGGAGAACTGTGGTGCGACCCAAAACGGTCCAAAAGATGGCCGAAGCTTCCAACGAGTGGCGAACGCTCGTCCGGTGTCAGAAACCACTGGAAATGCACTTGCAGCGAAGGAAACGGGCCGAGCTCGAGGACTTCCGGTGCTCGTCCCAAGAAAACGCGAGCGGGAATTCCCCGGACTCAGTTTTCTCGTCCTGGGGTAAAAAGCGGTCCCCCGACGGTTTCTTCCCTTTGCTCCGTATTGGTCATAAGTCTTTCGATCTTCGGGTCTCGTGCTCCGAGGACTTCAACCCACACTCCTGGCATGCTCCCTGACACGTTTTCCGGAGGTATAGGTCGGGAAGCGAGCTCGTTGGAGGGAGAACTGTGGTGCGACCCAAAACGGTCCAAAAGATGGCCGAAGCTTCCAACGAGTGGCGAACGCTCGTCCGGTGTCAGAAACCACTGGAAATGCACTTGCAGCGAAGGAAACGGGCCGAGCTCGAGGACTTCCGGTGCTCGTCCCAAGAAAACGCGAGCGGGAATGCCCCGGACTCAGTTTTCTCGTCCTGGGGTAAAAAGCGGTCCCCCGACGGTTTCTTCCCTTTGCTCCGTATTGGTCATAAGTCTTTCGATCTTCGGGTCTCGTGCTCCGAGGACTTCAACCCACACTCCTGGCATGCTCCCTGACACGTTTTTCGGAGGTATAGGTCGGGAAGCGAGCTCGTTGGAGGGAGAACTGTGGTGCGACCCAAAACGGTCCAAAAGATGGCCGAAGCTTCCAACGAGTGGCGAACGCTCGTCCGGTGTCAGAATCCACTCGAAATGCACTTGCAGCGAAGGAAACGGGCCGAGCTCGAGGACTTCCGGTGCTCGTCCCAAGAAAACGCGAGCGGGAATGCCCCGGACTCAGTTTTCTCGTCCTGGGGTAAAAAGCGGTCCCCCGACGGTTTCTTCCCTTTGCTCCGTATTGGTCATAAGTCTTTCGATCTTCGTGTCTCGTGCTCCGAGGACTTCAACCCACACTCCTGGCATGCTCCCTGACACGTTTTCCGGAGGTATAGGTCGGGAAGCGAGCTCGTTGGAGGGAGAACTGTGGTGCGACCCAAAACGGTCCAAAAGATGGCCGAAGCTTCCAACGAGTGGCGAACGCTCGTCCGGTGTCAGAAACCACTGGAAATGCACTTGCAGCGAAGGAAACGGGCCGAGTTCGAGGACTTCCGGTGCTCGTCCCAAGAAAACGCGAGCGGGAATGCCCCGGACTCAGTTTTCTCGTCCTGGGGTAAAAAGCGGTCCCCCGACGGTTTCTTCCCTTTGCTCCGTATTGGTCATAAGTCTTTCGATCTTCGGGTCTCGTGCTCCGAGGACTTCAACCCACACTCCTGGCATGCTCCCTGACACGTTTTCCGGAGGTATAGGTCGGGAAGCGAGCTCGTTGGAGGGAGAACTGTGGTGCGACCCAAAACGGTCCAAAAGATGGCCGAAGCTTCCAACGAGTGGCGAACGCTCGTCCGGTGTCAGAAACCACTGGAAATGCACTTGCAGCGAAGGAAACGGGCCGAGTTCGAGGACTTCTGGTGCTCGTCCCAAGAAAACGCGAGCGGGAATTCCTCGGACTCAGTTTTCTCGTCCTGGGGTAAAAAGCGGTCCCCCGACGGTTTCTTCCCTTTGCTCCGTATTAGTCATAAGTCTTTCGATCTTCGGGTCTCGTGCTCCGAGGACTTCAACCCACACTCCTGGCATACTCCCTGACACGTTTTCCGGAGGTATAGGTCGGGAAGCGAGCTCGTTGGAGGGAGAACTGTGGTGCGACCCAAAACGGTCCAAAAGATGGCCGAAGCTTCCAACGAGTGGCGAACGCTCGTCCGGTGTCAGAAACCACTGGAAATGCACTTGCAGCGAAGGAAACGGGCCGAGCTCGAGGACATCCGGTGCTCGTCCCAAGAAAACGCGAGCGGGAATGCCCCGGACTCAGTTTTCTCGTCCTGGGGTAAAAAGCGGTCCCCTGACGGTTTCTTCCCTTTGCTCCGTATTGGTCATAAGTCTTTCGATCTTCGGGTCTCGTGCTCCGAGGACTTCAACCCACACTCCTGGCATGCTCCCTGACACGTTTTCCGGAGGTATAGGTCGGGAAGCGAGCTCGTTGGAGGGAGAACTGTGGTGCGACCCAAAACGGTCCAAAAGATGGCCGAAGCTTCCAACGAGTGGCGAACGCTCGTCCGGTGTCAGAAACCACTGGAAATGCACTTGCAGCGAAGGAAACGGGCCGAGCTCGAGGACTTCCGGTGCTCGTCCCAAGAAAACGCGAGCGGGAATTCCCCGGACTCAGTTTTCTCGTCCTGGGGTAAAAAGCGGTCCCCCGACGGTTTCTTCCCTTTGCTCCGTATTGGTCATAAGTCTTTCGATCTTCGGGTCTCGTGCTCCGAGGACTTCAACCCACACTCCTGGCATGCTCCCTGACACGTTTTCCGGAGGTATAGGTCGGGAAGCGAGCTCGTTGGAGGGAGAACTGTGGTGCGACCCAAAACGGTCCAAAAGATGGCCGAAGCTTCCAACGAGTGGCGAACGCTCGTCCGGTGTCAGAAACCACTGGAAATGCACTTGCAGCGAAGGAAACGGGCCGAGCTCGAGGACTTCCGGTGCTCGTCCCAAGAAAACGCGAGCGGGAATTCCCCGGACTCAGTTTTCTCGTCCTGGGGTAAAAAGCGGTCCCCCGACGGTTTCTTCCCTTTGCTCCGTATTGGTCATAAGTCTTTCGATCTTCGGGTCTCGTGCTCCGAGGACTTCAACCCACACTCCTGGCATGCTCCCTGACACGTTTTCCGGAGGTATAGGTAGGGAAGCGAGCTCGTTGGAGGGAGAACTGTGGTGCGACCCAAAACGGTCCAAAAGATGGCCGAAGCTTCCAACGAGTGGCGAACGCTCGTCCGGTGTCAGAAACCACTGGAAATGCACTTGCAGCGAAGGAAACGGGCCGAGCTCGAGGACTTCCGGTGCTCGTCCCAAGAAAACGCGAGCGGGAATGCCCCGGACTCAGTTTTCTCGTCCTGGGGTAAAAAGCGGTCCCCCGACGGTTTCTTCCCTTTGCTCCGTATTGGTCATAAGTCTTTCGATCTTCGGGTCTCGTGCTCCGAGGACTTCAACCCACACTCCTGGCATGCTCCCTGACACGTTTTCCGGAGGTATAGGTCGGGAAGCGAGCTCGTTGGAGGGAGAACTGTGGTGCGACCCAAAACGGTCCAAAAGATGGCCGAAGCTTCCAACGAGTGGCGAACGCTCGTCCGGTGTCAGAAACCACTGGAAATGCACTTGCAGCGAAGGAAACGGGCCGAGTTCGAGGACTTCTGGTGCTCGTCCCAAGAAAACGCGAGCGGGAATTCCTCGGACTCAGTTTTCTCGTCCTGGGGTAAAAAGCGGTCCCCCGACGGTTTCTTCCCTTTGCTCCGTATTAGTCATAAGTCTTTCGATCTTCGGGTCTCGTGCTCCGAGGACTTCAACCCACACTCCTGGCATGCTCCCTGACACGTTTTCCGGAGGTATAGGTCGGGAAGCGAGCTCGTTGGAGGGAGAACTGTGGTGCGACCCAAAACGGTCCAAAAGATGGCCGAAGCATCCAACGAGTGGCGAACGCTCGTCCGGTGTCAGAAACCACTGGAAATGCACTTGCAGCGAAGGAAACGGGCCGAGCTCGAGGACATCCGGTGCTCGTCCCATGAAAACGCGAGCGGGAATGCCCCGGACTCAGTTTTCTCGTCCTGGGGTAAAAAGCGGTCCCCTGACGGTTTCTTCCCTTTGCTCCGTATTGGTCATAAGTCTTTCGATCTTCGGGTCTCGTGCTCCGAGGACTTCAACCCACACTCCTGGCATGCTCCCTGACACGTTTTCCGGAGGTATAGGTCGGGAAGCGAGCTCGTTGGAGGGAGAACTGTGGTGCGACCCAAAACGGTCCAAAAGATGGCCGAAGCTTCCAACGAGTGGCGAACGCTCGTCCGGTGTCAGAAACCACTGGAAATGCACTTGCAGCGAAGGAAACGGGCCGAGCTCGAGGACTTCCGGTGCTCGTCCCAAGAAAACGCGAGCGGGAATTTCCCGGACTCAGTTTTCTCGTCCTGGGGTAAAAAGCGGTCCCCCGACGGTTTCTTCCCTTTGCTCCGTATTGGTCATAAGTCTTTCGATCTTCGGGTCTCGTGCTCCGAGGACTTCAACCCACACTCCTGGCATGCTCCCTGACACGTTTTCCGGAGGTATAGGTCGGGAAGCGAGCTCGTTGGAGGGAGAACTGTGGTGCGACCCAAAACGGTCCAAAAGATGGCCGAAGCTTCCAACGAGTGGCGAACGCTCGTCCGGTGTCAGAAACCACTGGAAATGCACTTGCAGCGAAGGAAACGGGCCGAGTTCGAGGACTTCCGGTGCTCGTCCCAAGAAAACGCGAGCGGGAATGCCCCGGACTCAGTTTTCTCGTCCTGGGGTAAAAAGCGGTCCCCCGACGGTTTCTTCCCTTTGCTCCGTATTGGTCATAAGTCTTTCGATCTTCGGGTCTCGTGCTCCGAGGACTTCAACCCACACTCCTGGCATGCTCCCTGACACGTTTTCCGGAGGTATAGGTCGGGAAGCGAGCTCGTTGGAGGGAGAACTGTGGTGCGACCCAAAACGGTCCAAAAGATGGCCGAAGCTTCCAACGAGTGGCGAACGCTCGTCCGGTGTCAGAAACCACTGGAAATGCACTTGCAGCGAAGGAAACGGGCCGAGCTCGAGGACTTCCGGTGCTCGTCCCAAGAAAACGCGAGCGGGAATTCCCCGGACTCAGTTTTCTCGTCCTGGGGTAAAAAGCGGTCCCCCGACGGTTTCTTCCCTTTGCTCCGTATTGGTCATAAGTCTTTCGATCTTCGGGTCTCGTGCTCCGAGGACTTCAACCCACACTCCTGGCATGCTCCCTGACACGTTTTCCGGAGGTATAGGTCGGGAAGCGAGCTCGTTGGAGGGAGAACTGTGGTGCGACCCAAAACGGTCCAAAAGATGGCCGAAGCTTCCAACGAGTGGCGAACGCTCGTCCGGTGTCAGAAACCACTGGAAATGCACTTGCAGCGAAGGAAACGGGCCGAGCTCGAGGACTTCCGGTGCTCGTCCCAAGAAAACGCGAGCGGGAATGCCCCGGACTCAGTTTTCTCGTCCTGGGGTAAAAAGCGGTCCCCCGACGGTTTCTTCCCTTTGCTCCGTATTGGTCATAAGTCTTTCGATCTTCGGGTCTCGTGCTCCGAGGACTTCAACCCACACTCCTGGCATGCTCCCTGACACGTTTTCCGGAGGTATAGGTCGGGAAGCGAGCTCGTTGGAGGGAGAACTGTGGTGCGACCCAAAACGGTCCAAAAGATGGCCGAAGCTTCCAACGAGTGGCGAACGCTCGTCCGGTGTCAGAAACCACTGGAAATGCACTTGCAGCGAAGGAAACGGGCCGAGCTCGAGGACTTCCGGTGCTCGTCCCAAGAAAACGCGAGCGGGAATTCCCCGGACTCAGTTTTCTCGTCCTGGGGTAAAAAGCGGTCCCCCGACGGTTTCTTCCCTTTGCTCCGTATTGGTCATAAGTCTTTCGATCTTCGGGTCTCGTGCTCCGAGGACTTCAACCCACACTCCTGGCATGCTCCCTGACACGTTTTCCGGAGGTATAGGTCGGGAAGCGAGCTCGTTGGAGGGAGAACTGTGGTGCGACCCAAAACGGTCCAAAAGATGGCCGAAGCTTCCAACGAGTGGCGAACGCTCGTCCGGTGTCAGAAACCACTGGAAATGCACTTGCAGCGAAGGAAACGGGCCGAGCTCGAGGACTTCCGGTGCTCGTCCCAAGAAAACGCGAGCGGGAATGCCCCGGACTCAGTTTTCTCGTCCTGGGGTAAAAAGCGGTCCCCCGACGGTTTCTTCCCTTTGCTCCGTATTGGTCATAAGTCTTTCGATCTTCGGGTCTCGTGCTCCGAGGACTTCAACCCACACTCCTGGCATGCTCCCTGACACGTTTTCCGGAGGTATAGGTCGGGAAGCGAGCTCGTTGGAGGGAGAACCGTGGTGCGACCCAAAACGGTCCAAAAGATGGCCGAAGCTTCCAACGAGTGGCGAACGCTCGTCCGGTGTCAGAAACCACTGGAAATGCACTTGCAGCGAAGGAAACGGGCCGAGCTCGAGGACTTCCGGTGCTCGTCCCAAGAAAACGCGAGCGGGAATGCCCCGGACTCAGTTTTCTCGTCCTGGGGTAAAAAGCGGTCCCCCGACGGTTTCTTCCCTTTGCTCCGTATTGGTCATAAGTCTTTCGATCTTCGGGTCTCGTGCTCCGAGGACTTCAACCCACACTCCTGGCATGCTCCCGACACGTTTTCCGGAGGTATAGGTCGGGAAGCGAGCTCGTTGGAGGGAGAACTGTGGTGCGACCCAAAACGGTCCAAAAGATGGCCGAAGCTTCCAACGAGTGGCGAACGCTCGTCCGGTGTCAGAAACCACTGGAAATGCACTTGCAGCGAAGGAAACGGGCCGAGCTCGAGGACTTCCGGTGCTCGTCCCAAGAAAACGCGAGCGGGAATGCCCCGGACTCAGTTTTCTCGTCCTGGGGTAAAAAGCGGTCCCCCGACGGTTTCTTCCCTTTGCTCCGTATTGGTCATAAGTCTTTCGATCTTCGGGTCTCGTGCTCCGAGGACTTCAACCCACACTCCTGGCATGCTCCCTGACACGTTTTCCGGAGGTATAGGTCGGGAAGCGAGCTCGTTGGAGGGAGAACTGTGGTGCGACCCAAAACGGTCCAAAAGATGGCCGAAGCTTCCAACGAGTGGCGAACGCTCGTCCGGTGTCAGAAACCACTGGAAATGCACTTGCAGCGAAGGAAACGGGCCGAGCTCGAGGACTTCCGGTGCTCGTCCCAAGAAAACGCGAGCGGGAATTCCCCGGACTCAGTTTTCTCGTCCTGGGGTAAAAAGCGGTCCCCCGACGGTTTCTTCCCTTTGCTCCGTATTGGTCATAAGTCTTTCGATCTTCGGGTCTCGTGCTCCGAGGACTTCAACCCACACTCCTGGCATGCTCCCTGACACGTTTTCCGGAGGTATAGGTCGGGAAGCGAGCTCGTTGGAGGGAGAACTGTGGTGCGACCCAAAACGGTCCAAAAGATGGCCGAAGCTTCCAACGAGTGGCGAACGCTCGTCCGGTGTCAGAAACCACTGGAAATGCACTTGCAGCGAAGGAAACGGGCCGAGCTCGAGGACTTCCGGTGCTCGTCCCAAGAAAACGCGAGCGGGAATGCCCCGGACTCAGTTTTCTCGTCCTGGGGTAAAAAGCGGTCCCCCGACGGTTTCTTCCCTTTGCTCCGTATTGGTCATAAGTCTTTCGATCTTCGGGTCTCGTGCTCCGAGGACTTCAACCCACACTCCTGGCATGCTCCCTGACACGTTTTCCGGAGGTATAGGTCGGGAAGCGAGCTCGTTGGAGGGAGAACCGTGGTGCGACCCAAAACGGTCCAAAAGATGGCCGAAGCTTCCAACGAGTGGCGAACGCTCGTCCGGTGTCAGAAACCACTGGAAATGCACTTGCAGCGAAGGAAACGGGCCGAGCTCGAGGACTTCCGGTGCTCGTCCCAAGAAAACGCGAGCGGGAATGCCCCGGACTCAGTTTTCTCGTCCTGAGGTAAAAAGCGGTCCCCCGACGGTTTCTTCCCTTTGCTCCGTATTGGTCATAAGTCTTTCGATCTTCGGGTCTCGTGCTCCGAGGACTTCAACCCACACTCCTGGCATGCTCCCTGACACGTTTTCCGGAGGTATAGGTCGGGAAGCGAGCTCGTTGGAGGGAGAACTGTGGTGCGACCCAAAACGGTCCAAAAGATGGCCGAAGCTTCCAACGAGTGGCGAACGCTCGTCCGGTGTCAGAAACCACTGGAAATGCACTTGCAGCGAAGGAAACGGGCCGAGCTCGAGGACTTCCGGTGCTCGTCCCAAGAAAACGCGAGCGGGAATGCCCCGGACTCAGTTTTCTCGTCCTGGGGTAAAAAGCGGTCCCCCGACGGTTTCTTCCCTTTGCTCCGTATTGGTCATAAGTCTTTCGATCTTCGGGTCTCGTGCTCCGAGGACTTCAACCCACACTCCTGGCATGCTCCCTGACACGTTTTCCGGAGGTATAGGTCGGGAAGCGAGCTCGTAGGAGGGAGAACTGTGGTGCGACCCAAAACGGTCCAAAAGATGGCCGAAGCTTCCAACGAGTGGCGAACGCTCGTCCGGTGTCAGAAACCACTGGAAATGCACTTGCAGCGAAGGAAACGGGCCGAGTTCGAGGACTTCCGGTGCTCGTCCCAAGAAAACGCGAGCGGGAATGCCCCGGACTCAGTTTTCTCGTCCTGGGGTAAAAAGCGGTCCCCCGACGGTTTCTTCCCTTTGCTCCGTATTGGTCATAAGTCTTTCGATCTTCGGGTCTCGTGCTCCGAGGACTTCAACCCACACTCCTGGCATGCTCCCTGACACGTTTTCCGGAGGTATAGGTCGGGAAGCGAGCTCGTTGGAGGGAGAACTGTGGTGCGACCCAAAACGGTCCAAAAGATGGCCGAAGCTTCCAACGAGTGGCGAACGCTCGTCCGGTGTCAGAAACCACTGGAAATGCACTTGCAGCGAAGGAAACGGGCCGAGCTCGAGGACTTCCGGTGCTCGTCCCAAGAAAACGCGAGCGGGAATTCCCCGGACTCAGTTTTCTCGTCCTGGGGTAAAAAGCGGTCCCCCGACGGTTTCTTCCCTTTGCTCCGTATTGGTCATAAGTCTTTCGATCTTCGGGTCTCGTGCTCCGAGGACTTCAACCCACACTCCTGGCATGCTCCCTGACACGTTTTCCGGAGGTATAGGTCGGGAAGCGAGCTCGTTGGAGGGAGAACTGTGGTGCGACCCAAAACGGTCCAAAAGATGGCCGAAGCTTCCAACGAGTGGCGAACGCTCGTCCGGTGTCAGAAACCACTGGAAATGCACTTGCAGCGAAGGAAACGGGCCTAGCTCGAGGACTTCCGGTGCTCGTCCCAAGAAAACGCGAGCGGGAATGCCCCGGACTCAGTTTTCTCGTCCTGGGGTAAAAAGCGGTCCCCCGACGGTTTCTTCCCTTTGCTCCGTATTGGTCATAAGTCTTTCGATCTTCGGGTCTCGTGCTCCGAGGACTTCAACCCACACTCCTGGCATGCTCCCTGACACGTTTTCCGGAGGTATAGGTCGGGAAGCGAGCTCGTTGGAGGGAGAACTGTGGTGCGACCCAAAACGGTCCAAAAGATGGCCGAAGCTTCCAACGAGTGGCGAACGCTCGTCCGGTGTCAGAAACCACTGGAAATGCACTTGCAGCGAAGGAAACGGGCCGAGCTCGAGGACTTCCGGTGCTCGTCCCAAGAAAACGCGAGCGGAAATGCCTCGGACTCAGTTTTCTCGTCCTGGGGTAAAAAGCGGTCCCCCGACGGTTTCTCCCCTTTGCTCCGTATTGGTCATAAGTCTTTCGATCTTCGGGTCTCGTGCTCCGAGGACTTCAACCCACACTCCTGGCATGCTCCCTGACACGTTTTCCGGAGGTATAGGTCGGGAAGCGAGCTCGTTGGAGGGAGAACTGTGGTGCGACCCAAAACGGTCCAAAAGATGGCCGAAGCTTCCAACGAGTGGCGAACGCTCGTCTGGTGTCAGAAACCACTGGAAATGCACTTGCAGCGAAGGAAACGGGCCGAGCTCGAGGACTTCCGGTGCTCGTCCCAAGAAAACGCGAGCGGGAATGCCCCGGACTCAGTTTTCTCGTCCTGGGGTAAAAAGCGGTCCCCCGACGGTTTCTTCCCTTTGCTCCGTATTGGTCATAAGTCTTTCGATCTTCGGGTCTCGTGCTCCGAGGACTTCAACCCACACTCCTGGCATGCTCCCTGACACGTTTTCCGGAGGTATAGGTCGGGAAGCGAGCTCGTTGGAGGGAGAACTGTGGTGCGACCCAAAACGGTCCAAAAGATGGCCGAAGCTTCCAACGAGTGGCGAACGCTCGTCCGGTGTCAGAAACCACTGGAAATGCACTTGCAGCGAAGGAAACGGGCCGAGCTCGAGGACATCCGGTGCTCGTCCCAAGAAAACGCGAGCGGGAATTCCCCGGACTCAGTTTTCTCGTCCTGGGGTAAAAAGCGGTCCCCCGACGGTTTCTTCCCTTTGCTCCGTATTGGTCATAAGTCTTTCGATCTTCGGGTCTCGTGCTCCGAGGACTTCAACCCACACTCCTGGCATGCTCCCTGACACGTTTTCCGGAGGTATAGGTCGGGAAGCGAGCTCGTTGGAGGGAGAACTGTGGTGCGACCCAAAACGGTCCAAAAGATGGCCGAAGCTTCCAACGAGTGGCGAACGCTCGTCCGGTGTCAGAAACCACTGGAAATGCACTTGCAGCGAAGGAAACGGGCCGAGCTCGAGGACTTCCGGTGCTCGTCCCAAGAAAACGCGAGCGGGAATGCCCCGGACTCAGTTTTCTCGTCCTGGGGTAAAAAGCGGTCCCCCGACGGTTTCTTCCCTTTGCTCCGTATTGGTCATAAGTCTTTCGATCTTCGGGTCTCGTGCTCCGAGGACTTCAACCCACACTCCTGGCATGCTCCCTGACACGTTTTCCGGAGGTATAGGTCGGGAAGCAAGCTCGTTGGAGGGAGAACCGTGGTGCGACCCAAAACGGTCCAAAAGATGGCCGAAGCTTCCAACGAGTGGCGAACGCTCGTCCGGTGTCAGAAACCACTGGAAATGCACTTGCAGCGAAGGAAACGGGCCGAGCTCGAGGACTTCCGGTGCTCGTCCCAAGAAAACGCGAGCGGGAATGCCCCGGACTCAGTTTTCTCGTCCTGGGGTAAAAAGCGGTCCCCCGACGGTTTCTTCCCTTTGCTCCGTATTGGTCATAAGTCTTTCGATCTTCGGGTCTCGTGCTCCGAGGACTTCAACCCACACTCCTGGCATGCTCCCTGACACGTTTTCCGGAGGTATAGGTCGGGAAGCGAGCTCGTTGGAGGGAGAACTGTGGTGCGACCCAAAACGGTCCAAAAGATGGCCGAAGCTTCCAACGAGTGGCGAACGCTCGTCCGGTGTCAGAAACCACTGGAAATGCACTTGCAGCGAAGGAAACGGGCCGAGCTCGAGGACTTCCGGTGCTCGTCCCAAGAAAACGCGAGCGGGAATGCCCCGGACTCAGTTTTCTCGTCCTGGGGTAAAAAGCGGTCCCCCGACGGTTTCTTCCCTTTGCTCCGTATTGGTCATAAGTCTTTCGATCTTCGGGTCTCGTGCTCCGAGGACTTCAACCCACACTCCTGGCATGCTCCCTGACACGTTTTCCGGAGGTATAGGTCGGGAAGCGAGCTCGTTGGAGGGAGAACTGTGGTGCGACCCAAAACGGTCCAAAAGATGGCCGAAGCTTCCAACGAGTGGCGAACGCTCGTCCGGTGTCAGAAACCACTGGAAATGCACTTGCAGCGAAGGAAACGGGCCGAGCTCGAGGACTTCCGGTGCTCGTCCCAAGAAAACGCGAGCGGGAATGCCCCGGACTCAGTTTTCTCGTCCTGGGGTAAAAAGCGGTCCCCCGACGGTTTCTTCCCTTTGCTCCGTATTGGTCATAAGTCTTTCGATCTTCGGGTCTCGTGCTCCGAGGACTTCAACCCACACTCCTGGCATGCTCCCTGACACGTTTTCCGGAGGTATAGGTCGGGAAGCGAGCTCGTTGGAGGGAGAACTGTGGTGCGACCCAAAACGGTCCAAAAGATGGCCGAAGCTTCCAACGAGTGGCGAACGCTCGTCCGGTGTCAGAAACCACTGGAAATGCACTTGCAGCGAAGGAAACGGGCCGAGCTCGAGGACTTCCGGTGCTCGTCCCAAGAAAACGCGAGCGGGAATGCCCCGGACTCAGTTTTCTCGTCCTGGGGTAAAAAGCGGTCCCCCGACGGTTTCTTCCCTTTGCTCCATATTGGTCATAAGTCTTTCGATCTTCGGGTCTCGTGCTCCGAGGACTTCAACCCACACTCCTGGCATGCTCCCTGACACGTTTTCCGGAGGTATAGGTCGGGAAGCGAGCTCGTTGGAGGGAGAACTGTGGTGCGACCCAAAACGGTCCAAAAGATGGCCGAAGCTTCCAACGAGTGGCGAACGCTCGTCCGGTGTAAGAAACCACTGGAAATGCACTTGCAGCGAAGGAAACGGGCCGAGCTCGAGGACTTCCAGTGCTCGTCCCAAGAAAACGCGAGCGGGAATGCCCCGGACTCAGTTTTCTCGTCCTGGGGTAAAAAGCGGTCCCCCGACGGTTTCTTCCCTTTGCTCCGTATTGGTCATAAGTCTTTCGATCTTCGGGTCTCGTGCTCCGAGGACTTCAACCCACACTCCTGGCATGCTCCCTGACACGTTTTCCGGAGGTATAGGTCGGGAAGCGAGCTCGTTGGAGGGAGAACTGTGGTGCGACCCAAAACGGTCCAAAAGATGGCCGAAGCTTCCAACGAGTGGCGAACGCTCGTCCGGTGTCAGAAACCACTGGAAATGCACTTGCAGCGAAGGAAACGGGCCGAGGTCGAGGACTTCCGGTGCTCGTCCCAAGAAAACGCGGGCGGGAATGCCCCGGACTCAGTTTTCTCGTCCTGGGGTAAAAAGCGGTCCCCCGACGGTTTCTTCCCTTTGCTCCGTATTGGTCATAAGTCTTTCGATCTTCGGGTCTCGTGCTCCGAGGACTTCAACCCACACTCCTGGCATGCTCCCTGACACGTTTTCCCGAGGTATAGGTCGGGAAGCGAGCTCGTTGGAGGGAGAACTGTGGTGCGACCCAAAACGGTCCAAAAGATGGCCGAAGCTTCCAACGAGTGGCGAACGCTCGTCCGGTGTCAGAAACCACTGGAAATGCACTTGCAGCGAAGGAAACGGGCCGAGCTCGAGGACTTCCGGTGCTCGTCCCAAGAAAACGCGAGCGAGAATGCCCCGGACTCAGTTTTCTCGTCCTGGGGTAAAAAGCGGTCCCCCGACGGTTTCTTCCCTTTGCTCCGTATTGGTCATAAGTCTTTCGATCTTCGGGTCTCGTGCTCCGAGGACTTCAACCCACACTCCTGGCATGCTCCCTGACACGTTTTCCGGAGGTATAGGTCGGGAAGCGAGCTCGTTGGAGGGAGAACTGTGGTGCGACCCAAAACGGTCCAAAAGATGGCCGAAGCTTCCAACGAGTGGCGAACGCTCGTCCGGTGTCAGAAACCACTGGAAATGCACTTGCAGCGAAGGAAACGGGCCGAGCTCGAGGACTTCCGGTGCTCGTCCCAAGAAAACGCGGGCGGGAATGCCCCGGACTCAGTTTTCTCGTCCTGGGGTAAAAAGCGGTCCCCCGACGGTTTCTTCCCTTTGCTCCGTATTGGTCATAAGTCTTTCGATCTTCGGGTCTCGTGCTCCGAGGACTTCAACCCACACTCCTGGCATGCTCCCTGACACGTTTTCCGGAGGTATAGGTCGGGAAGCGAGCTCGTTGGAGGGAGAACTGTGGTGCGACCCAAAACGGTCCAAAAGATGGCCGAAGCTTCCAACGAGTGGCGAACGCTCGTCCGGTGTCAGAAACCACTGGAAATGCACTTGCAGCGAAGGAAACGGGCCGAGCTCGAGGACTTCCGGTGCTCGTCCCAAGAAAACGCGGGCGGGAATGCCCCGGACTCAGTTTTCTCGTCCTGGGGTAAAAAGCGGTCCCCCGACGGTTTCTTCCCTTTGCTCCGTATTGGTCATAAGTCTTTCGATCTTCGGGTCTCGTGCTCCGAGAACTTCAACCCACACTCCTGGCATGCTCCCTGACACGTTTTCCGGAGGTATAGGTCGGGAAGCGAGCTCGTTGGAGGGAGAACTGTGGTGCGACCCAAAACGGTCCAAAAGATGGCCGAAGCTTCCAACGAGTGGCGAACGCTCGTCCGGTGTCAGAAACCACTGGAAATGCACTTGCAGCGAAGGAAACGGGCCGAGCTCGAGGACTTCCGGTGCTCGTCCCAAGAAAACGCGGGCGGGAATGCCCCGGACTCAGTTTTCTCGTCCTGGGGTAAAAAGCGGTCCCCCGACGGTTTCTTCCCTTTGCTCCGTATTGGTCATAAGTCTTTCGATCTTCGGGTCTCGTGCTCCGAGGACTTCAACCCACACTCCTGGCATGCTCCCTGACACGTTTTCCGGAGGTATAGGTCGGGAAGCGAGCTCGTTGGAGGGAGAACTGTGGTGCGACCCAAAACGGTCCAAAAGATGGCCGAAGCTTCCAACGAGTGGCGAACGCTCGTCCGGTGTCAGAAACCACTGGAAATGCACTTGCAGCGAAGGAAACGGGCCGAGCTCGAGGACTTCCGGTGCTCGTCCCAAGAAAACGCGGGCGGGAATGCCCCGGACTCAGTTTTCTCGTCCTGGGGTAAAAAGCGGTCCCCCGACGGTTTCTTCCCTTTGCTCCGTATTGGTCATAAGTCTTTCGATCTTCGGGTCTCGTGCTCCGAGGACTTCAACCCACACTCCTGGCATGCTCCCTGACACGTTTTCCGGAGGTATAGGTCGGGAAGCGAGCTCGTTGGAGGGAGAACTGTGGTGCGACCCAAAACGGTCCAAAAGATGGCCGAAGCTTCCAACGAGTGGCGAACGCTCGTCCGGTGTCAGAAACCACTGGAAATGCACTTGCAGCGAAGGAAACGGGCCGAGCTCGAGGACTTTCGGTGCTCGTCCCAAGAAAACGCGGGCGGGAATGCCCCGGACTCAGTTTTCTCGTCCTGGGGTAAAAAGCGGTCCCCCGACGGTTTCTTCCCTTTGCTCCGTATTGGTCATAAGTCTTTCGATCTTCGGGTCTCGTGCTCCGAGGACTTCAACCCACACTCCTGGCATGCTCCCTGACACGTTTTTCGGAGGTATAGGTCGGGAAGCGAGCTCGTTGGAGGGAGAACTGTGGTGCGACCCAAAACGGTCCAAAAGATGGCCGAAGCTTCCAACGAGTGGCGAACGCTCGTCCGGTGTCAGAAACCACTGGAAATGCACTTGCAGCGAAGGAAACGGGCCGAGCTCGAGGACTTCCGGTGCTCGTCCCAAGAAAACGCGAGCGGGAATGCCCCGGACTCAGTTTTCTCGTCCTGGGGTAAAAAGCGGTCCCCCGACGGTTTCTTCCCTTTGCTCCGTATTGGTCATAAGTCTTTCGATCTTCGGGTCTCGTGCTCCGAGGACTTCAACCCACACTCCTGGCATGCTCCCTGACACGTTTTCCGGAGGTATAGGTCGGGAAGCGAGCTCGTTGGAGGGAGAACTGTGGTGCGACCCAAAACGGTCCAAAAGATGGCCGAAGCTTCCAACGAGTGGCGAACGCTCGTCCGGTGTCAGAAACCACTGGAAATGCACTTGCAGCGAAGGAAACGGGCCGAGCTCGAGGACTTCCGGTGCTCGTCCCAAGAAAACGCGAGCGGGAATTCCCCGGACTCAGTTTTCTCGTCCTGGGGTAAAAAGCGGTCCCCCGACGGTTTCTTCCCTTTGCTCCGTATTGGTCATAAGTCTTTCGATCTTCGGGTCTCGTGCTCCGAGGACTTCAACCCACACTCCTGGCATGCTCCCTGACACGTTTTCCGGAGGTATAGGTCGGGAAGCGAGCTCGTTGGAGGGAGAACTGTGGTGCGACCCAAAACGGTCCAAAAGATGGCCGAAGCTTCCAACGAGTGGCGAACGCTCGTCCGGTGTCAGAAACCACTGGAAATGCACTTGCAGCGAAGGAAACGGGCCGAGCTCGAGGACTTCCGGTGCTCGTCCCAAGAAAACGCGAGCGGGAATGCCCCGGACTCAGTTTTCTCGTCCTGGGGTAAAAAGCGGTCCCCCGACGGTTTCTTCCCTTTGCTCCGTATTGGTCATAAGTCTTTCGATCTTCGGATCTCGTGCTCCGAGGACTTCAACCCACACTCCTGGCATGCTCCCTGACACGTTTTCCGGAGGTATAGGTCGGGAAGCGAGCTCGTTGGAGGGAGAACTGTGGTGCGACCCAAAACGGTCCAAAAGATGGCCGAAGCTTCCAACGAGTGGCGAACGCTCGTCCGGTGTCAGAAACCACTGGAAATGCACTTGCAGCGAAGGAAACGGGCCGAGCTCGAGGACTTCCGGTGCTCGTCCCAAGAAAACGCGAGCGGGAATGCCCCGGACTCAGTTTTCTCGTCCTGGGGTAAAAAGCGGTCCCCCGACGGTTTCTTCCCTTTGCTCCGTATTGGTCATAAGTCTTTCGATCTTCGGGTCTCGTGCTCCGAGGACTTCAACCCACACTCCTGGCATGCTCCCTGACACGTTTTCCGGAGGTATAGGTCGGGAAGCGAGCTCGTTGGAGGGAGAACTGTGGTGCGACCCAAAACGGTCCAAAAGATGGCCGAAGCTTCCAACGAGTGGCGAACGCTCGTCCGGTGTCAGAAACCACTGGAAATGCACTTGCAGCGAAGGAAACGGGCCGAGCTCGAGGACTTCCGGTGCTCGTCCCAAGAAAACGCGAGCGGGAATGCCCCGGACTCAGTTTTCTCGTCCTGGGGTAAAAAGCGGTCCCCCGACGGTTTCTTCCCTTTGCTCCGTATTGGTCATAAGTCTTTCGATCTTCGGGTCTCGTGCTCCGAGGACTTCAACCCACACTCCTGGCATGCTCCCTGACACGTTTTCCGGAGGTATAGGTCGGGAAGCGAGCTCGTTGGAGGGAGAACTGTGGTGCGACCCAAAACGGTCCAAAAGATGGCCGAAGCTTCCAACGAGTGGCGAACGCTCGTCCGGTGTCAGAAACCACTGGAAATGCACTTGCAGCGAAGGAAACGGGCCGAGCTCGAGGACTTCCGGTGCTCGTCCCAAGAAAACGCGAGCGGGAATGCCCCGGACTCAGTTTTCTCGTCCTGGGGTAAAAAGCGGTCCCCCGACGGTTTCTTCCCTTTGCTCCGTATTGGTCATAAGTCTTTCGATCTTCGGGTCTCGTGCTCCGAGGACTTCAACCCACACTCCTGGCATGCTCCCTGACACGTTTTCCGGAGGTATAGGTCGGGAAGCGAGCTCGTTGGAGGGAGAACTGTGGTGCGACCCAAAACGGTCCAAAAGATGGCCGAAGCTTCCAACGAGTGGCGAACGCTCGTCCGGTGTCAGAAACCACTGGAAATGCACTTGCAGCGAAGGAAACGGGCCGAGCTCGAGGACTTCCGGTGCTCGTCCCAAGAAAACGCGAGCGGGAATGCCCCGGACTCAGTTTTCTCGTCCTGGGGTAAAAAGCGGTCCCCCGACGGTTTCTTCCCTTTGCTCCGTATTGGTCATAAGTCTTTCGATCTTCGGGTCTCGTGCTCCGAGGACTTCAACCCACACTCCTGGCATGCTCCCTGACACGTTTTCCGGAGGTATAGGTCGGGAAGCGAGCTCGTTGGAGGGAGAACTGTGGTGCGACCCAAAACGGTCCAAAAGATGGCCGAAGCTTCCAACGAGTGGCGAACGCTCGTCCGGTGTCAGAAACCACTGGAAATGCACTTGCAGCGAAGGAAACGGGTCGAGCTCGAGGACTTCCGGTGCTCGTCCCAAGAAAACGCGAGCGGGAATGCCCCGGACTCAGTTTTCTCGTCCTGGGGTAAAAAGCGGTCCCCCGACGGTTTCTTCCCTTTGCTCCGTATTGGTCATAAGTCTTTCGATCTTCGGATCTCGTGCTCCGAGGACTTCAACCCACACTCCTGGCATGCTCCCTGACACGTTTTCCGGAGGTATAGGTCGGGAAGCGAGCTCGTTGGAGGGAGAACTGTGGTGCGACCCAAAACGGTCCAAAAGATGGCCGAAGCTTCCAACGAGTGGCGAACGCTCGTTCGGTGTCAGAAACCACTGGAAATGCACTTGCAGCGAAGGAAACGGGCCGAGCTCGAGGACTTCCGGTGCTCGTCCCAAGAAAACGCGAGCGGGAATGCCCCGGACTCAGTTTTCTCGTCCTGGGGTAAAAAGCGGTCCCCCGACGGTTTCTTCCCTTTGCTCCGTATTGGTCATAAGTCTTTCGATCTTCGGGTCTCGTGCTCCGAGGACTTCAACCCACACTCTTGGCATGCTCCCTGACACGTTTTCCGGAGGTATAGGTCGGGAAGCGAGCTCGTTGGAGGGAGAACTGTGGTGCGACCCAAAACGGTCCAAAAGATGGCCGAAGCTTCCAACGAGTGGCGAACGCTCGTCCGGTGTCAGAAACCACTGGAAATGCACTTGCAGCGAAGGAAACGGGCCGAGCTCGAGGACTTCCGGTGC
This sequence comes from Cucumis melo, assembly GCF_025177605.1. Classification (NCBI taxonomy): domain Eukaryota; kingdom Viridiplantae; phylum Streptophyta; class Magnoliopsida; order Cucurbitales; family Cucurbitaceae; genus Cucumis; species Cucumis melo. The sequence continues at coordinate 32,132 of NW_026123824.1, forward strand.
TCGTCCCAAGAAAACGCGAGCGGGAATGCCCCGGACTCAGTTTTCTCGTCCTGGGGTAAAAAGCGGTCCCCCGACGGTTTCTTCCCTTTGCTCCGTATTGGTCATAAGTCTTTCGATCTTCGGGTCTCGTGCTCCGAGGACTTCAACCCACACTCCTGGCATGCTCCCTGACACGTTTTCCGGAGGTATAGGTCGGGAAGCGAGCTCGTTGGAGGGAGAACTGTGGTGCGACCCAAAACGGTCCAAAAGATGGCCGAAGCTTCCAACGAGTGGCGAACGCTCGTCCGGTGTCAGAAACCACTGGAAATGCACTTGCAGCGAAGGAAACGGGCCGAGCTCGAGGACTTCCGGTGCTCGTCCCAAGAAAACGCGAGCGGGAATGCCCCGGACTCAGTTTTCTCGTCCTGGGGTAAAAAGCGGTCCCCCGACGGTTTCTTCCCTTTGCTCCGTATTGGTCATAAGTCTTTCGATCTTCGGGTCTCGTGCTCCGAGGACTTCAACCCACACTCCTGGCATGCTCCCTGACACGTTTTCCGGAGGTATAGGTCGGGAAGCGAGCTCGTTGGAGGGAGAACTGTGGTGCGACCCAAAACGGTCCAAAAGATGGCCGAAGCTTCCAACGAGTGGCGAACGCTCGTCCGGTGTCAGAAACCACTGGAAATGCACTTGCAGCGAAGGAAACGGGCCGAGCTCGAGGACTTCCGGTGCTCGTCCCAAGAAAACGCGAGCGGGAATGCCCCGGACTCAGTTTTCTCGTCCTGGGGTAAAAAGCGGTCCCCCGACGGTTTCTTCCCTTTGCTCCGTATTGGTCATAAGTCTTTCGATCTTCGGGTCTCGTGCTCCGAGGACTTCAACCCACACTCCTGGCATGCTCCCTGACACGTTTTCCGGAGGTATAGGTCGGGAAGCGAGCTCGTTGGAGGGAGAACTGTGGTGCGACCCAAAACGGTCCAAAAGATGGCCGAAGCTTCCAACGAGTGGCGAACGCTCGTCCGGTGTCAGAAACCACTGGAAATGCACTTGCAGCGAAGGAAACGGGCCGAGCTCGAGGACTTCCGGTGCTCGTCCCAAGAAAACGCGAGCGGGAATGCCCCGGACTCAGTTTTCTCGTCCTGGGGTAAAAAGCGGTCCCCCGACGGTTTCTTCCCTTTGCTCCGTATTGGTCATAAGTCTTTCGATCTTCGGATCTCGTGCTCCGAGGACTTCAACCCACACTCCTGGCATGCTCCCTGACACGTTTTCCGGAGGTATAGGTCGGGAAGCGAGCTCGTTGGAGGGAGAACTGTGGTGCGACCCAAAACGGTCCAAAAGATGGCCGAAGCTTCCAACGAGTGGCGAACGCTCGTCCGGTGTCAGAAACCACTGGAAATGCACTTGCAGCGAAGGAAACGGGTCGAGCTCGAGGACTTCCGGTGCTCGTCCCAAGAAAACGCGAGCGGGAATGCCCCGGACTCAGTTTTCTCGTCCTGGGGTAAAAAGCGGTCCCCCGACGGTTTCTTCCCTTTGCTCCGTATTGGTCATAAGTCTTTCGATCTTCGGGTCTCGTGCTCCGAGGACTTCAACCCACACTCCTGGCATGCTCCCTGACACGTTTTCCGGAGGTATAGGTCGGGAAGCGAGCTCGTTGGAGGGAGAACTGTGGTGCGACCCAAAACGGTCCAAAAGATGGCCGAAGCTTCCAACGAGTGGCGAACGCTCGTCCGGTGTCAGAAACCACTGGAAATGCACTTGCAGCGAAGGAAACGGGCCGAGCTCGAGGACTTCCGGTGCTCGTCCCAAGAAAACGCGAGCGGGAATGCCCCGGACTCAGTTTTCTCGTCCTGGGGTAAAAAGCGGTCCCCCGACGGTTTCTTCCCTTTGCTCCGTATTGGTCATAAGTCTTTCGATCTTCGGATCTCGTGCTCCGAGGACTTCAACCCACACTCCTGGCATGCTCCCTGACACGTTTTCCGGAGGTATAGGTCGGGAAGCGAGCTCGTTGGAGGGAGAACTGTGGTGCGACCCAAAACGGTCCAAAAGATGGCCGAAGCTTCCAACGAGTGGCGAACGCTCGTCCGGTGTCAGAAACCACTGGAAATGCACTTGCAGCGAAGGAAACGGGCCGAGCTCGAGGACTTCCGGTGCTCGTCCCAAGAAAACGCGAGCGGGAATGCCCCGGACTCAGTTTTCTCGTCCTGGGGTAAAAAGCGGTCCCCCGACGGTTTCTTCCCTTTGCTCCGTATTGGTCATAAGTCTTTCGATCTTCGGGTCTCGTGCTCCGAGGACTTCAACCCACACTCCTGGCATGCTCCCTGACACGTTTTCCGGAGGTATAGGTCGGGAAGCGAGCTCGTTGGAGGGAGAACTGTGGTGCGACCCAAAACGGTCCAAAAGATGGCCGAAGCTTCCAACGAGTGGCGAACGCTCGTCCGGTGTCAGAAACCACTGGAAATGCACTTGCAGCGAAGGAAACGGGCCGAGCTCGAGGACTTCCGGTGCTCGTCCCAAGAAAACGCGAGCGGGAATGCCCCGGACTCAGTTTTCTCGTCCTGGGGTAAAAAGCGGTCCCCCGACGGTTTCTTCCCTTTGCTCCGTATTGGTCATAAGTCTTTCGATCTTCGGGTCTCGTGCTCCGAGGACTTCAACCCACACTCCTGGCATGCTCCCTGACACGTTTTCCGGAGGTATAGGTCGGGAAGCGAGCTCGTTGGAGGGAGAACTGTGGTGCGACCCAAAACGGTCCAAAAGATGGCCGAAGCTTCCAACGAGTGGCGAACGCTCGTCCGGTGTCAGAAACCACTGGAAATGCACTTGCAGCGAAGGAAACGGGCCGAGCTCGAGGACTTCCGGTGCTCGTCCCAAGAAAACGCGAGCGGGAATGCCCCCGGACTCAGTTTTCTCGTCCTGGGGTAAAAAGCGGTCCCCCGACGGTTTCTTCCCTTTGCTCCGTATTGGTCATAAGTCTTTCGATCTTCGGGTCTCGTGCTCCGAGGACTTCAACCCACACTCCTGGCATGCTCCCTGACACGTTTTCCGGAGGTATAGGTCGGGAAGCGAGCTCGTTGGAGGGAGAACTGTGGTGCGACCCAAAACGGTCCAAAAGATGGCCGAAGCTTCCAACGAGTGGCGAACGCTCGTCCGGTGTCAGAAACCACTGGAAATGCACTTGCAGCGAAGGAAACGGGCCGAGCTCGAGGACTTCCGGTGCTCGTCCCAAGAAAACGCGAGCGGGAATGCCCCGGACTCAGTTTTCTCGTCCTGGGGTAAAAAGCGGTCCCCCGACGGTTTCTTCCCTTTGCTCCGTATTGGTCATAAGTCTTTCGATCTTCGGGGTCTCGTGCTCCGAGGACTTCAACCCACACTCCTGGCATGCTCCCTGACACGTTTTCCGGAGGTATAGGTCGGGAAGCGAGCTCGTTGGAGGGAGAACTGTGGTGCGACCCAAAACGGTCCAAAAGATGGCCGAAGCTTCCAACGAGTGGCGAACGCTCGTCCGGTGTCAGAAACCACTGGAAATGCACTTGCAGCGAAGGAAACGGGCCGAGCTCGAGGACTTCCGGTGCTCGTCCCAAGAAAACGCGAGCGGGAATGCCCCGGACTCAGTTTTCTCGTCCTGGGGTAAAAAAGCGGTCCCCCGACGGTTTCTTCCCTTTGCTCCGTATTGGTCATAAGTCTTTCGATCTTCGGGTCTCGTGCTCCGAGGACTTCAACCCACACTCCTGGCATGCTCCCTGACACGTTTTCCGGAGGTATAGGTCGGGAAGCGAGCTCGTTGGAGGGAGAACTGTGGTGCGACCCAAAACGGTCCAAAAGATGGCCGAAGCTTCCAACGAGTGGCGAACGCTCGTCCGGTGTCAGAAACCACTGGAAATGCACTTGCAGCGAAGGAAACGGGCCGAGCTCGAGGACTTCCGGTGCTCGTCCCAAGAAAACGCGAGCGGGAATGCCCCGGACTCAGTTTTCTCGTCCTGGGGTAAAAAGCGGTCCCCCGACGGTTTCTTCCCTTTGCTCCGTATTGGTCATAAGTCTTTCGATCTTCGGGTCTCGTGCTCCGAGGACTTCAACCCACACTCCTGGCATGCTCCCTGACACGTTTTCCGGAGGTATAGGTCGGGAAGCGAGCTCGTTGGAGGGAGAACTGTGGTGCGACCCAAAACGGTCCAAAAGATGGCCGAAGCTTCCAACGAGTGGCGAACGCTCGTCCGGTGTCAGAAACCACTGGAAATGCACTTGCAGCGAAGGAAACGGGCCGAGCTCGAGGACTTCCGGTGCTCGTCCCAAGAAAACGCGAGCGGGAATGCCCCGGACTCAGTTTTCCCTCGTCCTGGGGTAAAAAGCGGTCCCCCGACGGTTTCTTCCCTTTGCTCCGTATTGGTCATAAGTCTTTCGATCTTCGGGTCTCGTGCTCCGAGGACTTCAACCCACACTCCTGGCATGCTCCCTGACACGTTTCCGGAGGTATAGGTCGGGAAGCGAGCTCGTTGGAGGGAGAACTGTGGTGCGACCCAAAACGGTCCAAAAGATGGCCGAAGCTTCCAACGAGTGGCGAACGCTCGTCCGGTGTCAGAAACCACTGGAAATGCACTTGCAGCGAAGGAAACGGGCCGAGCTCGAGGACTTCCGGTGCTCGTCCCAAGAAAACGCGAGCGGGAATGCCCCGGACTCAGTTTTCTCGTCCTGGGGTAAAAAGCGGTCCCCCGACGGTTTCTTCCCTTTGCTCCGTATTGGTCATAAGTCTTTCGATCTTCGGATCTCGTGCTCCGAGGACTTCAACCCACACTCCTGGCATGCTCCCTGACACGTTTTCCGGAGGTATAGGTCGGGAAGCGAGCTCGTTGGAGGGTGAACTGTGGTGCGACCCAAAACGGTCCAAAAGATGGCCGAAGCTTCCAACGAGTGGCGAACGCTCGTCCGGTGTCAGAAACCACTGGAAATGCACTTGCAGCGAAGGAAACGGGCCGAGCTCGAGGACTTCCGGTGCTCGTCCCAAGAAAACGCGAGCGGGAATGCCCCGGACGTCAGTTTTCTCGTCCTGGGGTAAAAAGCGGTCCCCCGACGGTTTCTTCCCTTTGCTCCGTATTGGTCATAAGTCTTTCGATCTTCGGATCTCGTGCTCCGAGGACTTCAACCCACACTCCTGGCATGCTCCCTGACACGTTTTCCGGAGGTATAGGTCGGGAAGCGAGCTCGTTGGAGGGAGAACTGTGGTGCGACCCAAAACGGTCCAAAAGATGGCCGAAGCTTCCAACGAGTGGCGAACGCTCGTCCGGTGTCAGAAACCACTGGAAATGCACTTGCAGCGAAGGAAACGGGCCGAGCTCGAGGACTTCCGGTGCTCGTCCCAAGAAAACGCGAGCGGGAATGCCCCGGACTCAGTTTTCTCGTCCTGGGGTAAAAAGCGGTCCCCCGACGGTTTCTTCCCTTTGCTCCGTATTGGTCATAAGTCTTTCGATCTTCGGGTCTCGTGCTCCGAGGACTTCAACCCACACTCCTGGCATGCTCCCTGACACGTTTTCCGGAGGTATAGGTCGGGAAGCGAGCTCGTTGGAGGGAGAACTGTGGTGCGACCCAAAACGGTCCAAAAGATGGCCGAAGCTTCCAACGAGTGGCGAACGCTCGTCCGGTGTCAGAAACCACTGGAAATGCACTTGCAGCGAAGGAA
>NW_026123825.1:0-7500 GCF_025177605.1 Cucumis melo
TTTCCGAAAAAAAAAGGGTAGGTGCAGAGACTCAATGGAAGCTGTTCTAACAAATGGAGTTGACGACGTTGCGTTAGTAAAGGAATGAATCCTTCCATCGAAACTCCAGAAACGATGAAAGATAAACGTATTACGTACTGAAATACTATATTGATTAATGACAACTCGAATCTCTATTTTTTATATTTCTATAATTTTTTATATTTATATTTATATATATATATAAAATTATATATAAAAATGAACGAATTGTTATGAATCGATTCCAAGATCTACAAGTTGAAAAAATAATCGAATATTCATTGATCAAAATCATTTACTCCATCATAGTCTGATAGATCTTTTGAAGAATTGATTAATCAGATCGAATAGAATAAAGATAGAGTCCCATTCTACATGTCAATAACGACAAAAATGAAATTTATAGTAAGAGGAAAATCCGTCGACTTTTAAAATCGTGAGGGTTCAAGTCCCTCTATCCCCAAAACCCTAAAAAGGCCCGTTGGCCTCTTTAATTATTTATCCGTTCATTAGCAATTCAGACTTTGTTATGTTTCTCATTCATTCGACTCTTTCACAAGCGTATTTGAGCGGAAATTTGATTTCTTATCACAAGGCTTGTGGTATATATTCTATATGATAGACGTACAAACGAACATCCTTGCGCAAGTAATCTGTGAAATTTGAATGATTAACTGTCTACTGTACTGAAACTTCGAAAGGCTTATCCAAGCCCTGAAATTTCGTATATCTTCAAAAAGAAGACTTTGGAATACCTTTTTTCTTATTTACAATTGACATAGACCAAAGTCATCTATTAAAATAAGGATAATGTGTCGGAAATGGCCGGGATAGCTCAGTTGGTAGAGCAGAGGACTGAAAATCCTCGTGTCACCAGTTCAAATCTGGTTCTTGGCACATCATGAATTTGTATGAGTATCTATTCTACGGATTCATTAATAATATAGATCATGAAAAATACTGATACATGATGATGTCTGGAAATCTACCCTTTAACTAAACTATATATATTTTTTACTCTATTTATAGATGTCGAAAATAGACAAGTAAAGATAAAGAGGATATTTATAGAAATATGTAAAGGATGTATATAGATATGTAAAAGAAAAGAATTTTCTTTTGTTTCCTCTTCTTTTTTATTTGTTCATACTCTGTCTCCTGGCGTTCAATTCCTATTTTATACATATTTGAAAGTTTCAATTAGTTCCTTATAAGACCCAAAAGTCTAGTCTAGGGGAGTTGAAAGGCGGGAATGGCCAAGATTCATCTCAGATACAGTACAAATAGAATCCGATTCTCTTTTCATATTATATTTCTTCATTTCACCCTATGTGACTTTTTAAAGCACATCTATAAGTCATATGCGTGATACATAGTTCATAATGCAGAACTCATTTAGTTCATCCTATTAGCTTGTGGCTCATCCAAAATAAGTATCTTACAAATTGGATAATCTCACCAAATCTCTAATTGTATTTTTTTTAATCAATAATAATAAGATGAATGAGACTTCAATTACTATGCTATATCTATAAGAGAACGTAAAAATGTATTTGAATATCTTGAGTTGTCGAAGTGAAGATTAGTTTCGTATTATTTAATGAGCATCTTGTATTTCATAAAAATTGGGGGCAATATAATCCTTACGTAAGGGCCATCCTACCCAACTTTCAGGCATTAAGATACGCTTTAGACGTGGATGATTATCATAAGAAATTCCCAACATATCATAAGATTCCCTTTCTGGAAAATCCGCACTTTTCCAAACCCAGAAAACAGACGGAATTTTAGGATTTATCCTTGCGGCAAATACTTTTATGCATACCTCTTCCGGTTGATCTATACCATACTCGATTCTCGTAAGATGATACACACTAGCTAACAGTCCGCCTGGTGCTACATCATAAGCACATTGGGAACGTAGATAATTGTAACCATATACATATAAAATGACTGCAATGGAATGCCATTCCTCGGGCTTTATTTGTAAAGTCTCTATTCCTTGGTAATCGAAACCCAAAGATCTATGAACCAGTCCATGTTTGACTAGCCAAGAAGACATTACCTGCATCTTCTCCCCCCCCCCATTTTTTTATTTTTATTTGTATAAGTATTTCCCATTTACAATGAAAAATTGATGAAGATTCACTCGTTCTTTGCTTTGTTATTCTGTACAAAAAAAGTATACGGCCTAATTTACTAATTCGTAGGAAGAGACTGCACTTTTGTATTTGAAAAAAGTTTCAGGAGGGATGATCTCTGAAGTAGATGATGGTTGATAGAGTAATCCTTGATCGTAATTTCCAGTATTAGTACTTGGGCCAACATGAAATTTGTGATTGGTAGTAAAACACCGATTTTCCTCTTGAGACTTAATTCGATCTTCATAGATTTCTCGAGATATTTTCTTACGAAGTTTTGTTATAGCATCTATAACAGCCTCGGGTTTAGGCGGACAACCCGGCAAATACACATCGACAGGAATTAACTTATCGACTCCCCGAACAGTACTATAAGAATCGGTACTGAACATCCCTCCTGTAATTGTACATGCTCCCATAGCAATAACATATTTTGGTTCAGGCATTTGCTCATATAATCTTACTAAAGAAGGAGCCATTTTCATTGTTACCGTACCCGCTGTTAAAATTAAGTCTGCCTGTCTAGGACTAGATCTTGGTACCAGTCCATAACGATCAAAGTCGAATCGTGAACCTATTAATGAAGGCGAATTCAATGAAGCAACAACTGGTACCATAGAGAAGCGGCCATAAACTGGAGAGTCTTGACCAATTTGAAAGATCATTTGATGTAGTTGAAATAACTGAAGTTTGGGTTGTTCGATCAAGTAAGGGAAACTCGATGGAATTCATAACTGTCTCAATGTTTTTTTTAATTGTCTGAATATTCAAAAAACTAAGACCATTCCAATGCTCCTTTTCGCCATGCATAAACTAAACCGACAATTAGGATAAGCACGAAAATTAAAGCTTCTATAAAGACGGATACCCCTAATACATCAAAACTCATTGCCCACGGATAAAGAAAAACTGTTTCAACATCAAAAACAACAAAAACTAGAGCAAACATATAATAACGGATTCTAAATTGTACCCAAGCATCGCCCATTGGTTCTATTCCCGATTCATAACTCGAAAGTTTCTCTGGCTCTTTGCTAAGAGGGGCTAAAACTCCAGAAATTAGAAATGCCAAAATAGGAATAAGACTTGATATTATTAGAAATACCCAGAAAATATCATATTCGTAAAGCAGAAACATAAACGTACTCCTATCAATGTGGAAAATATACCGGATTAGTCGATCGGTACATGTCTCGTTTGAAGATTCATCCACTATAATCCTATTTATATAATATCTATTATATCCATAATAAATATATATTAAATATTATATATTTATATAGAGAGGATACATATAGTCGGAATTTCCATTTAGGAACTTTTAGTGATTGAAGAAGGAAAGAGAAGACGACTACTTTAGTTTTGTGCTTTACTAGATAAGGTTATACCAACAGAAAAGCCTATTTGAGAATGTTTACAATGAAAGTTACCAAAGATCTTCGTTTCTCAACTCTAGCTTGTCCACAAATAAAATACAGTAAGTCGTTCCTAGATCCATGTGATTTACTAGTGCATTCGATTTGCATTGGGTTATGGTGGAGTTTTTAACCGGTTTCATGTCATGATTTTGACTCCAAAAATTTACTAGAATTGGGTAGGTATCCCAAAGAAAAGAAGTATTACTAATTTCTTGATTTTGTATGGGAAAATAGGAAAATTTTCATATGTAATTCATCTACAAAGATAAGACATTAATGATGAACCAAATCAAGTGGCCAATTACAAACAATACAAACAATAATGAGGAAAGGAAAACGATTCTATTTTTGAATTATTAATAATATAGGGCTATACGGACTCGAACCGTAGACCTTCTCGGTAAAACAGATCAAAACTTATTATTATCAAAATGATTTGAACTGTTTCAAAGACCCAACATGCATTTTTTTGCATTGGGCTCTTTCATTAACTGTTATAACTAAGTTAGTCTACCATATTTTTTCTTGACAGAAAGAAAGGGAGATGGTTCCATGTGCTCTGATTCATTATTTTGATTCGAATCTCGGAGCACTACCAAAGTTTTTCAAAGAAGGGGTTATCCTGACGTAGGTATGCTTCTGACCTAGATCAACTTAAGTTAAATGGAATCTCTATCGTCCTGCTTCTGCTTAAAGAATAAAATATGAAACTTCATACACCTTAAAGTTGTTCATAAGATAGGACGAAAGATCATTTTTTTTGAGGTCCTGATACTCATTATGCCTAGCATTGAATAGACTGGGTATTCACCTTATCAATATCTCAAATCAATGATGGATTTTTTTAGTGCCTAAATGGGGCACTCGATTCGGACCGAACTTTTTGTCAGGCTACTGTTCTCTTGTTTTGTTCCCTAAAAGTAATAGAGTAAGACATCGATTTCTCAATAAGATCAACTTTTTTGATTACATGATGTACTTCTCTGAAAAACATTGGCGCGCGTGTAAACGAGGTGCTCTACCAACTGAGCTATAGCCCTTGTGATACATATCTTATCATGTAGATAATTTCTTGTCAAGATGAATATTCTATAATCTATTTTGTTGATTTGTTTGATTGGTATTGCTTATCAATAATATTCGATTTATAATCTATCGATGTGATAGGGCTCATTTTTTTTTTCTTTGTGATGATAAATGACCTACTTAACTCAGTGGTTAGAGTATCGCTTTCATACGGCGGGAGTCATTGGTTCAAATCCAATAGTAGGTAGAACTTATTAGATACCACAGAAGCAATGGTATCTAATAAGTTTTTCTACTCAACTTTGTTCTAGTGATTTTCTATCTTTTCCATCCGACTCTATATTTATTTCATTTTTTAATTGTAATTCTTTTTTCCATGAAAATTTCATTTCACTTTATTATTTAGACGCATTAACTAGGTACGCCATTGATAGCCTCTACTCGTGTCCTAGCTCGTCTGAGAGCTAAATTTGCCTCGATTGTTTGTCTCTTGCCCTGAGCTTTCCTCAAGTTGGCTTCCGCTATTTCGAGAGTTTGCTGAGCTTCTTGTGGATCAATGTCACTAGCCTTCTCCGCATCATTTACTAAAATAGTGACCTCATTATTGCCTATTCTAGCAAAACCACCCATCAGAGCCATCGTTAACCATCCATCATTAGGAGTAAGGCGTATTTTCAAAATACCTATATCTACAGCTGTGGCAATAGGTGCGTGATCTGGTAATACACCAATTTGGCCACTATTCGTAACTAAAATGATTTCTTTCACTTCTGAATCCCAAATAATTCGATTCGAGTCAGGACACTAAGATTTAAGGTCATTTCTTCAATTTGCTCTCCATTTCTAAGTTCGTAGCCTTCGCAGTAGCTTCATCGATGTTACCTACCAAATAAAAGGCTTGTTCGGGAAGACCATCTAATTCTCCGGAAAGGATTAATTTAAACCCCTCTAATTGTTTCTGCTAGGCCAACGTATTTACCCGGGGAACCGGTAAATACTTCTGCTACGAAAAAAAGGTTGTGATAAGAAACGCTCAATTTTTCGTGCTCGTGCTACGGTTAAGCGATCCTCTTCGGATAATTCGTCCAACCCAAGGATAGCTATAATGTCCTGCAGTTCTTTGTAACGTTGTAAGGTTTGTTTAACTCTTTGCGCAGTTTCATAATGTTCTTCACCAACGATTCTCGGTTGTAGCATAGTTGAGGTTGAATCTAAAGGATCTACTGCTGGATAGATACCTTTGGCAGCTAATCCTCTTGATAGTACGGTAGTAGCATCCAAATGTGCAAATGTGGTGGCAGGAGCAGGATCGGTCAAATCGTCCGCAGGTACATAAACAGCTTGAATAGAAGTTATGGACCCTTCCTTGGTAGAAGTAATTCTTTCTTGTAAGGAACCCATTTCGGTACTAAGAGTGGGTTGATAACCCACAGCCGAAGGCATTCTAACCCAGTAACGCGGATACTTCGGATCCCGCTTGAACGAAACGAAAGATATTGTCGATAAATAGAAGCACGTCTTGTTCATTAACATCTCGGAAATATTCCGCCATAGTTAGGGCAGTTAAACCAACTCTCATACGAGCTCCCGGCGGTTCATTCATCTGACCGTAGACTAGAGCCACTTTTGATTCTGCAATATTTTCTTCATTAATTACTCCGGATTCTTTCATTTCCATGTAAAGATCATTTCCTTCACGAGTACGTTCACCTACTCCCCCAAATACAGATACACCTCCATGAGCTTTGGCAATGTTGTTGATCAATTCCATAATGAGTACTGTTTTACCCTACTCCAGCCCCTCCGAATAGTCCTATTTTTCCTCCACGTCGATAAGGGGCTAACAGATCCACTACTTTAATTCCTGTTTCAAAAATAGATAATTTTGTATCTAACTGTATAAAAGCAGGGGCGGATCTATGAATAGGAGATGTTGTGCGAGTATCTACAGGACCCAAATTATCAATAGGCTCTCCAAGCACGTTGAAAATTCGGCCGAGAGTCGCTCCGCCGACTGGAACACTTAGAGGAGCTCTCGTGTCAACCACTTCCATTCCTCTCATTAGACCATCTGTAGCACTCATAGCTACAGCTCTAACTCGATTATTTCCTAATAATTGCTGTACTTCACAAGTCACATTAATTTCTTGACCGGCAATATCTTGACCTTTAACTATCAAAGCGTTGTAAATATTAGGCATTTTGCCCGGGGGAAAAAGCTACATCTAGTACCGGACCAATGATTTGAGCGATACGTCCCAAGTTGTTTTTTTTCAAGCGTGGAAACTTCAGGACCAGAAGTCGTAGGATTTATTCTCATAATAAAATGAAATATGTCGAAATTTTTTTGTTTCGAAAATTATTGAAATCCAAAATAAATGTTCGATGGAAAAGCAAGTTGATCGGTTAATTCAATAAAAAATGAAATGGGAGTTCGCACTAGATTTCGTTGGTACCGTCCAATGGAATCAAATTCCATTGTTAACTTATGCCATTTGAATGAGTCAAATTGCAAGTTCAACCAACCCATTTTCAAAATATCAAGTGGATGGATAAGAATCTTTCGAAAGTCTTTCATTTGCCTATCATTATATACATTACTTATCTATGTAATTCGAACCCGAACTCTATTTATGAGTTTTCATTTCATTGGTCCTTATTTATTATTTCAGCATATCGATTTAGGTCTAATCTATTAGTTTTTTCTACCTATACCCTTTCGTTTTTTTTTTTTTCATAGGAATTCGGCATATTTTCACATCTAGGATTTACATATACAACATATATCACTGTCAAGAGTGAATTTTTTTTATTTCAATATTTTGAGGCAAAAGATTAGATTACAAACTTGAAAAAAGCATTGGGTTGCGCCATACATATGAAAGAGTATACAA
>NW_026123825.1:10000-27905 GCF_025177605.1 Cucumis melo
TACAATTCTAGTTACAGTACTGTTGATGATTTAGTCGGCATTCGGAATTTCATATCTGATGACACTTTTTTAGTTAGGGATAGTAATAGCTGCAGTTATTCCATCTATTTGGATATTGAAAATCAAATTTTTGAGATTGACAATGATCCTTCTTTTGTAAGTGAACTAGAAAGTTCTTTTTATAGTTTTCGGAACTCTACTTATCAAAATAATGTATCTAAGAGTGATGATTCCCACTATGATCAGTACATGTATGATACTAAATATAGTTGGAATAATCACATTAATAGTTGCATTGACAGTTATCTTTGGACTCAAATCTGTATTGATAGTTACATTTTAAGTGGTAGTCACAATTACAGTGACAGTTACATTTATAGTTCTATTTGTGCTGAAGGTGGAAATAGTAGTCAAAGTGAGAGTTTCAGTATAAGAACTAGCACGCATAGAAAAAATTTAACTACAACAGAACGTTCTAATGATCTAGATCTAACTAAAAAATACAGGCATTTGTGGGTTCAATGCGAAAATTGTTATGGATTAAATTATAAGAAAATTTTTAAATCAAAAATGAATATTTGTCAACAATGTGGATACCATTTGAAAATGAGTAGTTCAGATAGAATCGAACTTTTGATTGATCCAGGTACTTGGGACCCTATGGATGAAGACATGGTCTCTTTGGATCCCATTCAATTTGATTCGGAGAATCAACTTTATACTTATAAAGATCGTCTTTCTTCTTATCAAAGAAAGACAGGATTAACTGAGGCTATTCAAACAGGCACAGGTAAATTAAATGATATTCCAGTAGCAATTGGGGGTTATGGATTTTCAGTTTATCAGGGGGGTAGTATGGGATCCGTAGTAGGGAGAGAAAATCACCCGTTTGATCGAGTATGCTACCAATCAATTTTTTACCTCTTATTTTAGTGTGTGCTTCGGGAGGAGCACGCATGCAAGAAGGAAGTTTGAGCTTGATGCAAATGGCAAAAATATCTTCCGCTTTATATGATTATCAATCAAATAAAAAATTATTCTATGTAGCAATCCTTACATCTCCTACTACTGGTGGGGTGACAGCTAGTTTTGGTATGTTGGGGGATATCATTATTGCCGAACCGAATGCCTACATCGCATTTGCGGGTAAAAGAGTAATTGAACAAACATTGAATAAGGCAGTCCCTGAGGGTTCACAGGAGGCTGAATCTTTATTCGATAAGGGCTTATTCGATCTAATCGTACCACGTAATCCTTTAAAAGGTGTTGTGAGTGAGTTATTTCAGCTCCACGCTTTCGTTCCCTCGAATCAAAAATTCAATCAAGTAAAGCCTTACTTAACTTAAAAAATGAATTCTTTTTTTTTTTTATTTCTTCCGCAAAATTTGGCACGGGGAAGAAAATGAATTTCATGCTCCCTTCTTAACATTACATGTGTATATATACTTCAACTATAGCAAATAGCGGCATAGAGTCTTGCATCTTTCTACATCTCTAGCGGATCTCTAGTTTTTACTAAGAATCCTTGTTGTTGGATCGGATTATAACTACCTTTTTGGGAATTTGTACGAAAATCTTTATGAAATTTTATTAAAAAAAAATGCTAAGACAAGATAATAACTAAAATAATGCAAACGTCTATTATGATACATATATCTCATGTCGAAAGATGAGTAAGTCCATTTATTTAATTCGACATTCCTCATTCCTTTTCTATATATACTCACGTAGATATTACTTAGTATAATTATATATTGAATTAGTATAATTATAAGATACCTTTTATAACAATCAATAAATAACAGGTAAAACTATTAATATAACAATGAAAATATTAAGTCGAGGTATCCATTCTATGACAACTCTCACCACCTTACCCTCTATTTTTGTGCCTTTAGTGGGCCTAGTATTTCCGGCAATTGCAATGGCTTCTTTATTTCTTCATGTTCAAAAAAACAAGATTTTTTAAATATGCTGTCTATTTTTTTTTTTCAAAACTTAGACTTTGACGATAACACAGCTATCTATTTAGTAGACTAGAATCTAACATGTGGCTTACTCCAAACATAAGCGATTATACATACGTAAACATGATATCTGAGGAAATCAATTAGAAGTATTTCAAAATAGAAAATAGATAAGTTTCAAAATAGAAAATAGATAAGAGATCGGGCGACAAATGTTTGAGATATAAAATCAATATACCTATATGGATGTAGGTATCTATAGGGAATCATATAAAGGTGATGTTATTATTTTAGATCTAAGTAATTCGATGAATTACTTAGATCTAAAGTAAAGGTTCACATCAAAATAGTGCTAGTTGATTAGAGTTACTTCGGAAACAAAAAAAGTAAAATAGATTTTTTTTGATTCTCTTAATTCCAATAAAATGCAACGAGATCTAGTATGAATTGGCGATCAGAACGTATATGGATAGAATTTATAAGAGGATCTCGAAAAATCAGCAATTTCTGCTGGGCCTTTATCCTTTTTTTAGGTTCATTAGGGTTTTTATTGGTTGGAACTTCCAGTTATCTTGGTAGGGATTTGATAGCTTTATTTCCGTCTCAGCAAATAATTTTTTTTCCACAGGGGATCGTAATGTCTTTCTATGGGATTGCCGGTCTCTTTATTAGCTCCTATTTGTGGTGCACAATTTTGTGGAATGTAGGTAGCGGTTATGATCGATTCGATAGAAAAGAAGAAATAGTGTCTATTTTTCGTTGGGGGTTTCCTGGAAAAAATCGTCGAATCTTCCTACGATTCCTTATGAAAGACATTCAGTCCATCAGAATAGAAGTTAAAGAGGGTATTTATGCACGTCGTGTCCTTTATATGGAAATAAGAGGCCAAGGGGCCATTCCCTTGACGCGTACCGATCAGAATCTGACCCCCACGAGAAATTGAGCAAAAGGCTGCCGAATTGGCCTATTTCTTGCGTGTACCAATTGAAGTTTTTTGAAAAATGAAGTTCAGAATGAATTTTGTTCGTAGCAAGAGGGATAAAACTGAAATGAAAGAATAGTCTTTTTTATAGACCATAGTAATAGTATAATAACTTAACTGGAATTTCTTCAGAATGCTCATTTGACCCAAAGCAGACGTATACGGAACAGCCAGAAAACTTTCTTTGTCCGAAATTTTGATCCGTATGTAAATCAACTGCACAGTAACAAAAAAAAGTGGATTCTTTGTTATTTTCTTTCTGTATTATTTCGAAATTCAAGGATTAACTAATAAATCACAAATCAAAAACTAAAAAACAGGGAATGGATTCATAATAGTATGCATATGACTTGTAATAGAACTTATGTTTGATATAAATATTAGTAGTGTAGAGAGTTAACGAATGAAGTGAGTTCATTAAAAAATAAAAGACGAAAAAATGGAAAAAAAGAAAGCATTCATTCCCCTTCTATATCTTGCATCTATAGTATTTTTGCCCTGGTGGATCTCTCTTTCATTTAATAAAAGCCTAGAATCTTGGGTTACTAATTGGTGTACTGGTCAATCCGAAATTTTTTTGAATGATATTCAAGAAAAGAGTATTATAAAAAAAGTTCTAGAATTAGAGGAACTCTTTCTCTTGGACGAAATGCTAAAGGAATACCCAGAAACACATCTACAAAAGCTTCGTATCGGAATCTACAAAGAAACGATCCAATTGATCAAGATGCACAATGAGGATCGTATCCATATGATTTTGCACTTCTCGACAAATATAATCTGTTTCGTTATTCTAAGTGGTTATTCTATTCTTGGTAATGAAGAACTTGTTATTCTTAACTCTTGGGTTCAAGAGTTCCTATATAACTTAAGCGACACAATAAAAGCTTTTTCTATTCTTTTATTAACTGATTTATGTATAGGATTTCATTCACCCCATGGTTGGGAACTAATGATTGGTTCTGTCTACAAAGATTTTGGATTTTCTCATAACGATCAAATTATATCCGGTCTTGTTTCCACTTTTCCAGTCATTCTTGACACAATTTTAAAATATTGGATCTTCCGTTATTTAAATCGTGTATCTCCCTCACTTGTAGTGATTTATCATTCAATGAATGACTGAAAAATATAATGTTTGTTACTTTGTACATAAGTAAAACATTCAAAATTGTACTTATTCCTTCTACCCATCGCGAAGGATGCCTCCTATATTCGAGTAACTTTATTTCAGTAAATAGCAGAATCATGGATAGGGAACTATACTAGGGACCTACCTAATTTTATTGTAGAAATTTTTGGGCTCAATGATTGGACCATGCAAACTAGAAATACCTTTTCTTCGATAAAGGAAGAGATTACTCGATCTATTTCCGTATCACTCATGGATATATATAATAACTTGGGCACCCGTTTCAAAATGCATATCCCATTTTTGCACAACAGGGTTATGAAAATCCACGAGAAGCAACCGGCCGTATTGTCTGCGCCAACTGCCATTTAGCTAATAAGCCCGTGGATATCGAGGTTCCACAAGCGGTACTTCCTGATACTGTATTTGAAGCAGTTGTTCGAATTCCTTATGATATGCAACTGAAACAAGTTCTTGCGAATGGTAAAAAGGGTGGTTTGAATGTGGGGGCTGTTCTTATTTTACCCGAGGGGTTTGAATTAGCCCCCCCCGATCGTATTTCTCCCGAGATTAAAGAAAAGATGGGCAATCTTTCTTTTCAGAGCTATCGTCCCACTAAAAAAAAATATTCTTGTGATAGGTCCTGTTCCTGGTCAGAAATATAGTGAAATCACCTTTCCTATTCTTTCCCCGGACCCATGCGACTAAGAAAGATGTTCACTTCTTAAAATATCCCATATACGTAGGCGGGAACAGGGGAAGGGGTCAGATTTATCCCGACGGGAGTAAGAGTAATAATAATGTTTATAATGCTACAGCAGCAGGGATAGTAAGCAAAATAATACGAAAAGAAAAAGGAGGATATGAAATAACCATAGTGGATGCAGCGAATGGGCGTCAAGTGGTTGATATTATCCCTCCAGGACCAGAACTTCTTGTTTCAGAGGGCGAATCCATCAAACTTGATCAACCATTAACGAGTAATCCTAATGTGGGAGGATTTGGTCAGGGAGATGCGGAAATCGTCCTTCAAGATCCATTACGTGTCCAAGGCCTTTTGTTCTTTTTTGCATCTGTTATTTTGGCACAAATCTTTTTAGTTCTTAAAAAGAAACAGTTTGAGAAGGTTCAATTGTCCGAAATGAATTTCTAAATCTGGGGATTTATCAAATAAAGTTCGTAAAAAAAACCAAATTCTTGTTGGCAATTCTATAATTTAATTATGTATGATCAAAAAATTATGAAAAACTTTTTCCCTTGTTTTTTTTTTTTATTCTTTTTCGACCCTATTTCGGTAATTACTTGTACCGCATTACTAGTCATAGTATGGATATTATATTGTCAGGAAGACTATTTTACCTCTTCTTTATTTCTTTGTTTTTTACAATACAAATAGGAGCGGTATTATTATGATTATTATGTCACTGGTGCCAGATTGAAATGTCATTGAATGTGTCTATTTTTATTCTAATAGAATAAAAATAGAGTAGATATTAAAAATAAGATAAGTAAATGGAGAATAGAAAAAAAATGAAGGGAACAAAGGATTCTAGAAGGAATTATGCATCTTTCTAGTATTCGATACCAGAAAAATTCCTTTTCTTGTTCTGGTGTCGAAATAATAAACTAATGAATTATTCTTGATCCCGTTCGTCAAAGATCTCTATTCTTAGTTTCAATTTTTCCCGGTTTATCAGAACCTTTTTTTCGATTTATTACATAAGTAGTGAACAAATTCAATGAATTTTTCAATTCTATTTTATATTAAAATAACTATAGAAAATTCTATTAGTATATTTTAATCTATTTAAAGGGTTTGTGATATCTGATCGATAGAAATATAATATTGTTATATTGGGATTGTATCATCCAGAAAGAGGGAATCGAGTGATTCTCTCTTTCTTTTTTTCGCTTTGAAATGAAAGTATCGACCGATACGATCGCGAAAGAGATGGTCTGAATCAATTTTTTTTTTTGAAGCAATTCAGAATCAGAAAGAAATGAAGTTTTTTGAAAAAATAGGAAAGATCCATTTTTTCATTTATATGAATAAATTAGTCTAATTCTAATTAGTAAGAGCTCAACGGGACCTACCCCCTCTTTTTTTCTGATTTGAGGGGGATCCTGTTGAGTTCTTACGCTTTCATGTCTCCAACTCAGTTCATCCGATTATTACAGAGATGAACCTAAGCCGGAATATGAACCATAAAAGAAAATACCAACTAAACCGATCACAGGAATACCAGTTACAGTACCGATTATCCAAAGAGGAATCCTTCCAGTAGTCTCGGCCATTTGTCCCACTTCCCTCCCCATTTCATCAAGTGGTCGTGCTAGAGACAGAAACAGTCATAGATAATTATGAGATGATATCCTTCCGAATGGGATAAGATAATTCGTACTATTATTTAGTATTTTCTTTTATTTAATTGAAGAAATAATTGGAAAATAAAACAGCAAGTACAAAAATGAGTAATAACCCCCAGTAAAGACTGGTACGATTCAATTCAACATTTTGTTCGTTCGGATTTGATTGTGTCATAGCTCTATAATTCGGATTAGGTTTATCGTTGGATGAATTGCATTGCTGATATTGACCCTAAAAAAGAAACGGTAGGTACAGCTAGTCCGTGAACAGTTAACCATCGCACTGTAAAAATAGGATAAGTTTTATCGATAGTCATTTGGTCCTCCTAAAAAGATCTACTAAATTCATCGAGTTGTTCCAAAGAATCAAAACGGCCAGTTATTAATGGAATTCCTTGTCGGCTCTCTGTAAAATACTCATTTGGACGAGGGCTTCCAAAAACATCGTAAGCTAAACCCGTGCTGACGAATAACCAACCTGCAATGAATAGAGAAGGTATAGTAATGCTATGAATGACCCAGTATCGAATACTGGTGATAATATCAGCAAAAGAACGTTCTCCTGTGCTTCCAGACATGCCGAGCTCCACATATTCTTGTACAGTCAAAAGGGGGATCGATTCCGTAAAAGATGAGATCAGTAAATGGAAATTAACTGAAATTTTATCTTTGTAAGATCGTCAATATTGTACCGAGGGTGTTTTTAGAGTATACCGAATCAGTATAGCTATCCTTCTTCTGACGCAGCAACGCAATTTCACAATAAGTATCAAAATGAAGCACTAAAACTAAATAATATAATTTGTTTCTTCTTTTCTTGCTGCTTGTCGATGTAGAATCATATACCATTCATTCAATAGAAAATTCTGAAAAATGCCTGTCTGTAGTATTAAGGATTCTATCGGTTATTGGCTTCGGGCTAGAAAGCGAAGATTGGGTAAAATGTGAATCCGACTGGTTGGTTTATAATAATTTAGGAAGCAGATTCTAATAGTCCCAAAATTCAATGAAATTAGACGTGAAATCTCGAAATATTTCTTTTGTGTTTGTAGTTATATTTTTGTTTGAATCTTTTTTTATTTTAAGGAATTGGTTAGTCGTCCAGTAACAAGTAACAGTAGTACATAGGATTCGATGAACGAAACAGAACAACGAATAGAAGAATAATAAATATTCGTAATGCACGCATTATTGTTTTATATTAGACTCAAACGATCGTTCTTCAACTAATTAGAAGAATGTTTTTAATATGGAAAGAATAAGAATAAATGGAGAACCTAGTTTCGAGTGATCTGATCGTGCGATACTTTTTTTCTTTTTAAAAAAGATTTTATGGAAATGAACCCACTACATAAAATCTAATTAGTGGGAATACAATTTCATAAATAAAGGGCATTATAAGGTCATTCATTCTTCAGCGATTCAAAGAGCATTTCATTTTTGGAATCAAGTTACACAACATAGTTTATTTATTATTTTTCTTTTTTTTTTTTTTTTTTCTTTCTAATTATTTAGAATCCATTTAATAGATTTATATATTTACTAGATTTATATATTAAATTATTGTTTATAAATTCTTTATAATAAGAATATTTGTTTTGAAAACTCAAGAGTTGTTCAATGAATCCCTTGATTCCGAATTGCGGGATAGAGAGACAGATGATGAATTGATTTCTTACCTATGTCACAAGATTTTTGTTAGTATCATCTATAATCATAATAATAGATGAATCAAAAACTTTCAATTGAATATATTTTTTCAATTAGTATTTTTACTTATCCATCCGCGTATCTTTCAAAAATAGAAACTTAGGGAAGTGCTTTATAAACATATGGATAAAAATAACGTATTTCATTTAGCCTCGTCATGCCTACTATCACTAGTTATTTCGGTTTTCTACTAGCAGTTTTAACTATAACCTCAGCTCTATTTATCGGTCTGAACAAGATACGACTTATTTGATTAAAATTCATTGAATGCACAATTCAAAAAAAAGAAAGATTTCGGTGTTATTCAATATATTCTATATATTGTAGAGTTCTTTACCTTGTCAATTCAATTTCGAATTCTTGGTCATTGAGATTCATGGGCAATACCGATTAATATTTTAAGGATAGATATTACCTCTCCTTTTCCTCGTTCAACTAAATTGAAATGATTGAAGTTTTTCTATTTGGAATCGTATTAGGTCTAATTCCTATTACTTTGGCTGGATTATTTGTGACCGCATATTTACAATACAGACGGGGGGATCAGTTGGACCTTTGATTAATTAACAGTTCTTTTTTTTGATTGACCCCCTACTTGCTTTATAGGAGGTAAAATTTTGATTTCTGTTGAATTATTTCAGTATCATTTTGATTTAACAACAACAAGAATCGAATCACGCTCTATAGGATTTGAACCTACGACATCGGGTTTTGGAGACCCGCGTTCTACCGAACTGAACTAAGAGCGTTTTATTATCAAACTAAAAGCAACCCGAATATATCTTCGATACATATATTATCATAGAGAATATCATAAAATTAAATAAAAAAAGATTGATTCGATATATGTATGTTCAATTTTTATGGATCTCAATTGATTCCTCGTTACTGTTCAGAAGATAAGTAATAGGTAGGGATGACAGGATTTGAACCCGTGACATTTTGTACCCAAAACAAACGCGCTACCAAGCTGCGCTACATCCCTTTCAATTGGTCTACAGTGTTATTGTAGAGAATCCCTGTCTTGTTTTCCACATTTTTTATTTATTTCCTCCATTGGTATACACAAATTATCTTGCCATTTCTTCTTTTTTGTCTCATATCATATATAAAATATAATAAAAATAATAAAAAGACTTATATACGTATGAAATAATAAATATTAAATCCGCCGTAAAGAAAAATGAATATTTGGGGTGGGGCGGAAAGCTACATATTTTTTTTAATAAAAAAGGGAATATCTACCGAATTGAACTGTTGTACATTTCAATTTGAATTAGGAATTCCGCGGACAATACAAGCGGTTATTAACTATATATACATTTGATGGTATGTAATACCAGTATGTATTACAAATTACTATAAAGTAGGAGGGTTTTCAATGCGAGATCTAAAAACATATCTCTCCGTGGCACCGGTAGTAAGTACTATATGGTTCGGGGCTTTAGCGGGTCTATTAATCGAGATCAATCGTTTATTCCCGGATGCGTTGGTATTCCCGTTTTTTTTCATTCTAGTTATTGACTTGGGAAGGGGTGAAGAAGATTAGAAAAACAATCAAATATCTTTGACTAATCCCCTTCCCCCTTCTTTTTTTTAGAGTTTTTAGACTTAGAATAAGTTAGAAAGAATCAAAATGGATTCAACCTCAGTCAAACTCGGACGCGGCGCCAGGTTCAAATTTAATTAATAAAAGAGTGAGAACGAAAATGAAAATGTGATGGCTAGGGCAACAATATCATACAAAATACTTAAATGAAAAACTGTACTGCGATTCTAAATTTAGAAATTATTGTATTACTATATTTTAATATTTGATTGTAACGAAATCTTTCATAATTTTATTTCGAGTTACCAATTTTTCTTTTTTTCTTCATTTTGGATCGGAAAATGGAAGAGTTGCGTGAATCAAAAATCCAAGGGAGGTTCATGGCCAAGGGTAAAGATGCCCGAGTAACTGTTATTTTGGAATGTACTCGTTGTGTTCGAAACGGTGTTAATAAGGAATCAATAGGGATTTCCAGATATATTACTCAAAAGAATCGACACAATACGCCTAGTCGATTGGAATTGAGAAAATTCTGTCCCCGGTGTTACAAACATACGATTCATGGGGAGATAAAGAAATAGATCGAACCGATCGGCTGTGTGTCACCCCTTTTCCAATCCAAGGAAGATGAAAAATTACATATATTAGACATATTTTAGATTTAAATATAAACAAACCAAATCCTATTTCGATCGGATCTAAAATGATTTAGAATTAAGAAATAGGATTTTCGGGATAAGGAATAAAAAAACCATGGATAAATCCAAGCGACTCTTTCTTAAATCCAAACGATCTTTTCGTAGGCGTTTGCCCCCGATTCCATCGGGGGATCGAATTGATTATAGAAACATGAGTTTAATTAGTCGATTTATTAGTGAACAAGGAAAAATATTATCTAGACGGGTAAATAGATTGACCTTAAAACAGCAACGCTTAATTACTATTGCTATAAAACAAGCTCGTATTTTATCTTTGTTACCTTTTCTTAATAATGAGAAACAATTTGAAAGAAGCGAGTCGACCGCTAGAACTATTGGTCTTAGAACCAGGAATAAATAGACTTAGCTTACTCTTTAATTGAATTAAAATTCTAATCCAAACTCAACCGCAGATTGATTCTTTGTTCGAAAAATCCGAAAATCTAGATTCGATTGTCGTGTCGTAAGAAAAAGAAAGAATAGTGGAAGAAGAATAAATCGTTTTTTTTTTATTGAACATATTTGCTCATTTTGACCACTTTATCATATTTTATCATACTAATTTCTACTCTACCTTCTCGGAGTTCATTCTCCAGAGAACTCCATTTTAAGCATTCCGCTGGATTCTTTGCAATCTTCGTATTTTATGATCTCATTGGAAATCATATAAAGACAATTTCTATTTAATATCGCGATTTGGGCAAGTATTTTACGATTAAGAAGCAACTGCCTCTTGTACAGATTGTGTATGAATCTACTATAACTGTAGTCTACCTTATTAGATCGAATTACTGCATTTATTCGAGCGATCCACAACTGTCGAAAATTTCTTTTTTGCCTACCTCTATCCCGATAAGCTGAAGCCAAAGCTCTTATTTTCTGTTGAGTAATAGTTCGAGTAAGTCTTGAATGAGCCCCTCGAAAGCTTGATGCAAATAAACGAATTTTTGTTCTACGTCTCCGAGCTATATATCCTCGTTTAATTCTAGTCATTGAATAAATGAAACTTTGATGAATAACTAATGGATTTCCTTTCTTTCAGTTATTCCTTTCTCCTTTCCTAGTCTATTAATAACAAAACGTATTTTTCCCAATGTATAAAATAAAAATTCCAATGGCTTTTGCTACTATAACCTTCCCGACCACTATTTCTTTTTTTTGTTCTAATCACCCCAAAATACGAAATAGTATTTTTACTAGGTATAAAAAACAAAAATAGAGTAAATAAATAAAAATAGAAATGGATAAAGAAATAGTGGGTTCCTTCGTTTCTATGGTTACTTCTTAAACGGTGAGGTCCTCTCTATACACCGGAGCTCCTTCTTTTATTTCATCAATGTTATTGTTAACTTGTACAGTTCACCCTCTTTGGCTCTACCCATGAATTATCTAGTAATCGGTCTTTCACAACGAGATCTACCTATACAGTAACGGTATTTAATTATGAAGATTGGTTGGGTAGCTGACCCTCTTAGTCCGTTCTTGGAAGAATAAGGCTATAATCCTTCTGTTAAATAGGATTTCCTCTGCTTAATGGATAAGCATTTGTTACCAATGGGGAATTCTTTCTCATCTAAAATTGAAAATAGAGATGATTGGATTTGCACCAATAGAAACCATAAATTTGATACACAATAAAAGGATACGATAAATCTTTGTTTATTTATTTTCGGTAGTGAACGGATTTCTTCCATTCATTCTATCCTATTCACTGTACTTATAACTGATACGGGAAAAATTTTGTACTTTCTTTTGTCCCGGTCCATGGTCTAAAACGAGTCGCACATACACCCTAGTACATGTTCCTCGACGCTGAGGGCATCCCCGAAGGGGCGGGCGATTTGGTGACATTTCTGATTGGCTGTCTTGTGTTTCTAATAAGTTGTTTAATAGTTGGCATGTTGAATTGTATACATAATGAGTTGGTTTAGATCAATCCTAACCGGATGATTATGAATTACTTCTATATTCGATATTAATAATTAATATGATTAATAGTAATATATTAACCCCGGTAAAAAGAGAAAATCGAAAATTTCGGATTTTTGCGTGAAATACCTGCTATTTGTTATTCAACCGCTACAAGATCAACAATTCCATGAGCTTGGGCTTCTGTTGCTGACATAAAAACATCCCTTTCCATGTCTTCGGATATAACCCATAAGGGTTTGCCTGTTCTTTGTACATAAACCCTTGTGAGGATTTCGCGCAGCCTCAGTAGTTCTTTCGCTTCCAGGATAAATTCTACCGTTTGTGCCTCATAAAAAGAACTAGCAGGTTGATGGATCATTACCCTGATGATTTAATAAATGGTTTTCTCTATCTTACATCATTATCATGATGAGTCAAAGATAATAAAAAAAAGATAGGGATTAACAACCGTACAGGCATCCTTTGTGCAGTGCATACGGCTCCACAATGGAATTCATTTTTACCTTCCAGCGAAGGAATAGAAAATATAGGATCTAGCAGACCCAGAGCAGTAAATGATCCAATAACCACCCTTCCCTTTTTTTTAGTAATTTCAAAATACTATGATGGTTCCGTTGCTTTATGATTTCGTTTGTTATTCAGCAATCCCAAAGTTTCTTTTTTTTATTTTTTTTCTTAAAAATAAATATTTCGTAGTCTTTCATAACAGAAATATTGTTAAGAGTCTTCCGTCGTGAAAACAAAAAAGTTTGTGACGCTGAAAGAGGCCTCCGCGATAAATCAGCCTACAATCGGAAATGCCTTTTATCTCATACTACTCTTTCGATACATAACCTAATGGTTTAGAAAAAAAAAATTCTCATATCGAATTCAAAGTGCCATGCTATTATTACTTAATATTTTATATGGCGAAGGCATAGTTTTCTTTTTGTCTAAAAAAAAACTCATTGGCGCCGAGCGTGCGGGAATGCTAGACGTTTGGTAATTTCTCCTCCGACTAGAATAAAAGATCCCATTGAAGCGGCTAATCCCATGCATATTGTCTGTACATCTGGTTGCACAAATTGCATAGTATCATAAATACCTAATCCGCTTATTACCCCTCCACCGGGAGAGTTTATAAATAAATACAGATCTTTGGTATCATCCTCCATACTGAGATATACCATAAGACTAATAAGTTGATTCGAAATATCACTATCAACCTCTTGGCCTAAAAAAAGTAATCTTTCTCGATAAAGTCGGTTGATTAGGATAAAATTGTATCCCTTAAGAACCGTACGGGCACCTTTTGATGCATACGGTTCAAAAAAAAATAGCGAAAAAAGAATCAATGTTTAGATTTTAGCCTTCTTTAGAGGACTCTTTCTAACTTCTAATGAAGGGGCTTTTTCTTACCTTCCATTTTTTTTTCAAAATGGATGAGTTTTGTCCTTTGGCCCGCGGTCGTTTATCTATACTATAAATTTCAATAAATAAAAAAACAATTCATTAAATTTTCAATTTATCGAACTAACTTTTCATTGATATATTGTTTCATCGAGATTCAATTTCAATTCCCGATGTCATTTTCTTGTTCCAAAATGGTCTTCTTCAATTCTTTTAGGTTTATGCTCTACTCCGAGTCAAGATCTGCCCGATTTGGATTTGCACATATAGGACAAATGCCCCAATAGCATGGCTTTTTGCTACGACTTCTTTTTTTTTTTCAATTTACTTCATATTACTCGATTGATTAAAAGTTTTCTATCAATGCTATTGATAAATCGAATATGATACAAGTAGTAGTAATCATAGAATAGATAGATTCCAAATTGAGTTTTTTCTAAGCGGAGCCTGGATACTTCATTTTATTAGTACAACCGAGAAAACCATAAATTATTCTAATTGATAATATTAATCTGGATACCCCCCAAAAAATAGATCTAATTGCACTTCACGCTCCAAATTTTTGATGATTAAATCAATCCGTCTTGGGCGAAAGAGAGGATATCTCGATCGGGGGAGAGAACGGGGAAATACCATATGACCCAATATATCTGACAAGTCGCACTATAGGTCAACCCACGATGCGTCTTCCTCTCCGGGACTTCGAAAAGGTACTTTTGGAACACCAATAGGCATTAAAGCAAAGAAAAAAGAATTAAGTACTATAGCTAACTTTGATGTGGAAGCGTAACAACGGGGTTTATTGTCTTAATAAATAAGATGGGCCTTTATCAGATTTTATCTTTTAGCATATTTTATACATAGATTTAATAAGTTCATAAAAAAGGAAAACAGAATTAATAAGGGAAACTTCTTCCCGAATAGGTTTTTGAATGATGAACAAGTATGTATACATTCACTCCTATAAAATAGGATCAATTCCCATCTACCATTGCGTATTGGTACTTATCGAGTATAGAATAGATCTGCTTCTTTTTGTTCCTACGAATAGAATCGAATTGTTCCATTATTACTAAAAGAATAGACTAAATATTAATCCTTTCGCCAAGATAATCCCCTCAAAAGGGGAGGTCCGTAGCATAGTTTTTTTTTTCAGTGCAATAAAGTTACATAGTGTCTATTTTTCCTTGATAAAGGGGTATTTCCATGGGTTTGCCTTGGTATCGTGTTCATACCGTTGTATTGAATGATCCCGGTCGTTTGCTTTCTGTTCATATAATGCATACAGCTCTAGTTGCTGGTTGGGCCGGTTCAATGGCCCTATACGAATTAGCAGTTTTTGATCCCTCTGATCCTGTTCTTGATCCAATGTGGAGACAGGGTATGTTCGTTATAACCCTTCATGACTCGTTTAGGAATAACCAATTCATGGGGGGGGTTGGAGTATCACAGGAGGGACTATAACGAATCCGGGTATTTGGAGTTACGAAGGTGTGGCCGGAGCACATATTGTGTTTTCTGGATTGTGCTTCTTAGCAGCTATCTGGCATTGGGTGTATTGGGATCTAGAAATATTTTGTGATGAACGTACAGGAAAACCTTCTTTGGATTTGCCGAAGATTTTTGGAATTCATTTATTTCTCTCAGGGTTGGGTTGCTTTGGTTTTGGTGCATTTCATGTAACCGGATTGTATGGTCCGGGAATATGGGTATCCGATCCTTATGGATTAACCGGAAGGGTACAAGCCGTAAATCCTGCGTGGGGTGTCGAAGGGTTTGATCCTTTTGTTCCGGGCGGAATAGCCTCGCATCATATTGCAGCAGGTACATTGGGCATATTAGCGGGCCTATTCCATCTTAGTGTTCGTCCGCCCCAACGTCTATACAAAGGATTACGTATGGGAAATATTGAAACCGTCCTTTCCAGTTAGTATCGCTGCTGTATTTTTTGCAGCTTTTGTTGTTGCTGGAACTATGTGGTATGGTTCAGCAACTACCCCGATTGAATTATTTGGGCCCACTCGTTATCAATGGGATCAGGGATACTTCCAGCAAGAAATATATCGAAGAGTTAGTACCCGGGTTAGCCGAAAATCAAAGTTTATCAGAAGCTTGGTCTAAAATTCCTGAAAAATTAGCTTTTTTATGATTATATCGGGAATAATCCCGCAAAAGGTGGATTATTCAGAGCGGGTTCCATGGACAACGGGGATGGAATAGCTGTTGGTTGGTTAGGACACCCTGTTTTTAGAGATAAAGAAGGGCGCGAACTTTTTGTACGCCGTACTGCCGACCTTTTTTGAAACATTTCCGGTTGTTTTGGTAGACGGAGACGGAATTGTTAGAGCCGATGTTCCTTTTCGAAGAGCAGAATCGAAGTATAGTGTTGAACAGGTCGGTGTAACTGTTGAGTTCTATGGCGGTGAACTCAATGGAGTCAGTTATAGTGATCCTGCTACTTGTGAAAAAATATGCTAGACGTGCTCAATTGGGTGAAATTTTTGAATTAGATCGTGCTACTTTGAAATCCGATGGGGTTTTTCGTAGCAGTCCAAGGGGTTGGTTTACTTTTGGGCATGCTTCCTTTGCTTTGCTCTTCTTCTTCGGGACACATTTGGCATGGTGCGAGAACCTTGTTCAGAGATGTCTTTGCTGGTATTGACCCAGATTTGGACGCTCAAGTAGAATTTGGGGCATTCCAAAAACTTGGAGATCCAACTACAAAAAGAGTCTAGTCTGATACAAGATTGCTCTGTTCTTTTTTTTCCTTTATTTTTTGATTTGACATAGATAGGGTACCGGATAAATCTTTATTCGGATTGCTTACTTTTCATTTCTTTGACTCTTGTCTTGGTCTTTTTTTTATCCGTAAAAAGATCCCAATTAAACAGGTATGGAAGCTATAATTGTAAACCGAAATCAAATCTATGGAAGCATTGGTTTATACATTCCTCTTAGTCTCGACTCTAGGAATAATTTTTTTCGCTATCTTTTTTCGCGAACCGCCTAAAGTTCCAACTCCAACTAAAAAGGCAAAATGATTTCTCATTATCTCAATTGAAGTAATGAGCCTCACAATATTGTGAGGCTCATTACTTCAACTAGTCCCCGTGTTCCTCGAATGGATCTCTTAGTTGTTGAGAGGGTTGCCCAAAAGCAGTATATAAGGCATACCCAGTAAAACTTACAAGTAAACCAGATATAGAGATGGCAACTAGGGTTGCCTGTTTCCATTATTATATAATTTCAAGACCACAATGGATCTATAATAAGATCATTTATTTACAACGGAATGGTATACAAAGTCAACAGATCTCACTGAATAAAAAAAAATATAGGATTATTTATGGCTACACAAACCGTTGACGATAGTTCTAGATCTGGGCCAAGACGAACTGTTGTAGGGGATTTATTGAAACCATTGAATTCGGAATATGGTAAAGTGGCTCCTGGGTGGGGAACTACACCTTTAATGGGTGTCGCGATGGGTTTATTTGCGATATTCCTATGTATTATTTTGGAGATTTATAATTCTTCCATTTTACTGGACGGAATTTCAAGCAATTAGATTCGATTCACAAGAACCCCTAAATAACTTTTCAATAAAAAGGAAAGTCTAAAGTATGTAGGTTTCTGCTTTTTAGCCCACTATTTTTTGGTAGTTCGATCGTGGAATTTATTTTTTTCTGTATTTCCGGAATATGAGTGTGTGACTTGTTAGAATTGATCCTATGGATACGACAGAGAAGAAGTCGGTCATCTTGATGAAGATGATTTGATCTCGTTGGATATTCAGTCTAGGCTAGTATCTGGAGCACAGAATATATGAAATAGATTCCAAAATATTAGAACAAATATTAGAACTATGATTCATACTTATCAGACCTCGTGGCCGGACTCCGAAACAAGAGTTAGAAGTGATAAATAAAAAAAATTTATTCTTTCGTTTCTACTTATTTTGGTTAAAGGATAAACCTTTCTTTAGCTTTTTTCATTATATTCAGTCATTGAATAAGCATTGAATAAGTGATAATCCAAGGGTTCTTACTCAGGGAATTTTTGAACTTTTTTTGGAAGGTTTTTTATTGAATCATCGTGGTTCTAGTCTGAATCTAAGGTTTTAATTGATTCATAGGGTCTTAACAAGATAATTCCTATCAATAATAAAGAAAACAAGAG